>NC_051154.1:314065208-314160487 GCF_013339745.2 Dermacentor silvarum
TTTGTGCCGTAGTAGAAGTCGGGTATCAGCAAGCGTTGAGCCACTTCGCGGTCACTCCAGTCAGTCGACAACACGTCAAAATCCAGCAAAGGTCTTGCGGTACTGCCCCCACCGGCCGCGAGGCGGACAGCGTTGGCACGAAGTCTGACCCGTAACTGGCCTCCACCGTTGGTATTGTGTCGTTGTCAAGAGGGTACACTGTAAGGAGAGAAATGAGACAGGGCTGTAAGTCCCTCCTGGGTGTCACCCACAGGCATTCTAAACGCTCAACTATTACTGGGCCTCATCAAGTTTCGTTCTTGCGCGCGAACTTTAGCAAATGACGAACATATCATAATGCTAATACTTGAACGTGCCGCGGCAGATTTCTGTAGAGATATTAGCTTCCTAAAAATGTCGTTAAATTAAATTTGGAGGTTTCACGTACCAAAACCACGATTTCATTATGAGGAATACCGTAGTGAATGGCCTCGGAATTAATGTTTACCACATGGGGTTCTTAACGAGCACCCAATTCACGGCACACGGGGGATTTGCATTTCACCTCCATGGAACTGCGGCCGCCGTGGCCGGGAGGCGTATATTGAAAACCTAGACGGCACAGCACCTAGCAACCGAGGTTGAACGCGATTGGCTGAAACGCCAGCCGATGCCCCCCCCCCCCCCCCCCCCCCTTAGCAACCACTGTGAGTTGCGTACGCCAAATTTGGCTTGTTGCAGTCTGTTGGTTTCGGCTTTAGACAGTTTTAGTTTAGCGTACGTTATAAAATGGCGGGGTCGTGACTGCGCAGATCGCTAAACGACGCATAGCGTACGCACGCTATTTCTCAGATTTAGCGTTACCGTCTTTGCGTGGTTTGCGTAGTTTATGTAAAACATGGCGGCGGTCCCTACTGCCCTCTTCGAATAGAATTTGGCACTGCTTTTGTAGAATTCACGTCGTTCGTAGCAAATTACTGCGTAAACGGCTTTCGCTGTCTCAGACCGCTTCGACGACAGTGCATTTGGATAACCTTGTGGAGTTTTCCAGATCGCTTCTCGTTTCGAACGAGACGAAGCCTAACGAGGGATACCTTTGAGATGTCAGCGCCACCTATCGTTGAATTCGGGAGATAGGCGTGACGACGCATATAGCCTCTGAGATCTGAAGATCTCGCAGGCCAACTAAAACTGTAATAAACGTGCGCTGCTTAGCGTATGCTGTACTAACGCGTATAGCGTACGCTAAACTAAAACTGTCTTAGCACGCGTATTTTTCCCGGTGAATTATCTTATTTCAAGGTTCTGTTACCTACGCTGCGATACGACTGCTTATCAAGCTCGCAAAGCGAACGTGCAGACTATATATCATAATGAATTATCCACAAATATCATATTAACACTTTGACTAGGAATAAACACCGTCGTCAATTTGTTTTCTAAGCGTTAATGCGCGATAAGCATCATTTAAACAGTTTTATCTCTTTTTTTCTGATGTATCATTTTCTCCTGCACAGAAACGAATAAACCTTCCATGCGTTACAGACTTTGTATCCTTACTGCACCTGTATTACCTTCACTTTACAGGTAATAACATATTGCACTTATTTCAGCGCATGAATTTCTTTTGTTTATGCTGGTCGTAACATATTGCAGCATTCTAAATAACTAGTTCGCCATAAACATAGTTTCCTTGCTTCTCTATCTATGTGCCTCCTGTAAAACAGATGCAGCAATGTGGAAAGCAGGCAAACACCTTGTTTTACAATAGTAGATAATAACACATTAAACAAAGGCAAATTAAAATTGTGCAGTGAAGTCAGCCGGTTGCATCCCTTCCTGCGAATGATAGCCTCCCTTCAAGTGCAAATGATTCTTGCACATGGACAGCTATCAAGTGTGCAGGCATATCAAAAGGCCGCGCCCAACGAGAAGCAAAGTTGATCATGAGTTTGCGTTACACGTATTACTCCATAAACTCATATAATTGCATCCGGTCCTTACTGAGCCTATTATTAAAGTATAATGCTATGTGCAAGGTATGCGCAGACAATATGGCATTTGTGTATCTCAATCTTCTTTTTTTTAGATCTGCGATGCAGCTATTTACTGATTTATTCCGCGGTGTGATTTAATGGCATGTTTGCTCTGACTTACATTAACCAAAATTATGCTCAGCCGACTTGCTTTAACTCATATTCATCAAAATTCTACGCAGCCAAGCTTGCTCTGCCCAATGAATGAATGGATGAATGAATGTGTGTTGTTTATTGGCGCAAGGGCCAGGTACGGCCAAAGAGCACCATGCCAGTGTTTAGTGGATCGTAGTGATGAATTCTGAGAAGGAGATGTGACGTGGCTGTAAAAGGGCCTAAAATAGTCGCTGTAAAGTACGTAAAGTCTACATGTAATAAGTTTATGGTAATGACTAAAGACATGTGCTGTGGACCTTAATATACCATTGCCAACGAATGATACGATATACAAAACATGTCAGATGGGAAAGAATGGGCTAGAACACTACTGCGTTACCAGAGCCCTAGAAACACAAGTGCCTAGAGGCATGTGCTATACTAAGCCCTATCGCAGCAGCATCCTCTGGCGTGAGGATTTGCTACGAATTTATCGGACCAATTACATGTAATATGACGTCTTTCAAGAGACCTAGGACTGATTTGGTGTTAAAAGTGGGTCTTCGCCAAGAAACATAATGGGATGGAGAGGGACATGATAGCGGTGTGCTAGGGGAAAATGTTTCTCTCTGTTTCGGCTTCCTGACGCACCAGGAGGACAGTCAGCCTCTCACCACACCTACCACAAGTTCGTGGTTCATCGCCAGTCAGCAAAAAACTGTGGGTGCTATATGTGTGTCCTATTCTGAGAGGAAGAATAGGACAGCAATTCGTCGTGTTTTCCTTGCGAAGGGCTACAAACTTATCTGTGACTTAATCAAGTGAAGTATATTATTCCTTTCAGCGTCCCACACGCGTTGCCAGCGGCTTCGCAGTTTCTTTCTCAAGAAAGGCTTCAAATCTGTTGCAGGAACAACATCTGTAGGGTTAATAGTGTGCGATGTAGCTGATGTGGCCATTTGGTCTGCTAGCATATTACCCTCAATGCCTCTATGGCCAGGCACCCATCATATAATGACATGCTGGTTGGATATATACGCTCTACATAAAACAGAATGGCGCTCAATGAGTACAGGATTTTTGTGTTTACAGAGTGACTTAAAAGCTTTTACAACGCTTTAGGAGTCTGTAAATATAAGTTTTTTTAAGTTTTGATTTTCTTATACGCGTTACAACTGACAATGGTGCATAGGCCTCAGCCGTAAAGATACTTGCTTCCGGTTGGAATACACCGAATTACGTGAAGGAATGACCGATGGCTGCATAAGAGTACCCCGGTAAGTGACTTAAAAGCGTCTGTGTAAAATTCTGTGCACGAGTACGTGGACTGGAGTTCTAGGAAATGCATTCGGATTTCGACCTCTGTAGCGTGCTTTGTTAACTTATACAAAGGATATATCACATTCTACTACCTGCCACTCCCAAGGTGGTAACAGCTTCGCTGGAGGCATTAAGCGAGGTTCGAGGAGTGGGACATCCATTTCTTTGCTAAGCTCCCTAGCACGCATGCGTGCTAGGGAGCTTACCTTTCTCACTGCAGTGAGAAAGGTAATAAAGTAAAGTGAAGAGGTATTAGAACATGGATGCTCATGATTAGACTGAACTTTGAGAAAATATGTGAGGCATGATGTATGTTCTCTGCAGATGGAGTGACCACTCATTTGATTATACGTATAAACTTTCAATAGGGCTTGTTCTGAAAGCGCCAGTGGCCAGGCGGATACCTTGATGGTGGACGGGATCTAGCCTCTTTAGTGCGCTCGAGGCGGCAGAGTGATATACCATGGCAGCACAGTCCGATCGCGATCGAATGAGACTTGTTAAGATTCATCAAACACTTCCTGTCACTGCCCCATGTTGTGTGAGATAAAATATACAGTAAGGTTATCGTTTTTAGGCATTCACCTTAAGATATCTTATGTGTGTAATTAAAGTAAGTTTAGAGTCAAGTACAATGCCTAAAAATTTGTGCTCTTTGGTCACGGGTATTTGTTGCCCATACATTTGAATACTGGGATCTGCGATGAGCTCTTTCTTCCTTCTGAAAAGCACACAAGTACTCATGGGTTGTTCAAAGTCTTATTGAGCTGCCATTTGAATGAGTTCACCGAGCTCTCTGTCATGACATTAAAGTTATGACCTGCGCGGTCCATAAGCAAACATTGCATAGGAGTCCGTGTTGTATCGGATGAAAATAAGACAATTGTACACATTGCAGTTAGTTTTATAGAATTTATTTGACCGTGGCGTGAAAGCTTTGCTTCATGTCTATTCCAACAAGAGCATTGGATCTGCGTTATATTTATTGGTGATGCTGGATATCTTGGCCATTACTGGGTGGTCACATCTTGTACATTTCTACACAAAGTTGAATAAATGACTCTGGCGCAATATATTAAAACAGACACATCACTGCAAGTACAACTAATGACAACATGATACAAACACATGCGTATAATATGATGCACATGGATGCTAAATACATGTATAGATGTAATCACACTTTAGCCATGTTTAGCCATGCCGTTTGACAGGTCTATGGGCATTAAGAGAAACATACCTGGAACCTAGCAGTTGCCTTAAGGTAGCAGCTGTGAACGCTGTTGCATTCCACAACCGGCCACTCAACCCCTCAAGTGACTCAAGTGTGCTTGAATTTAATGTAATCACCTCAAAAATTTTCGAGTGTTTGAATTCTGAAACTTGCAAAGGTCAACAGTTTTATTGCATTACTGTTCATGAAGAAACTTTATATGAAAGCTTAGAGATATTGTCAATGCAGGCAATTCATGGAGAAATAAAATTTTGCTAATACCATCCGTTCTGGAATACCAGATTAGATTGTACATTGACGCTTTCCTAACACTTTCTTATTTTTGCAGAATAACTAGCTTTAAAAGGTTCCTATTAGGATGATCTCATTGGTCTAATACAGGCACAGTACTAGGTTAACAAACTAGGATGCTTGCTTTCATTTCCAGTGAAGGAAGCATAAGATCCGTTTAAGTTGCATAGGTTTTTGTTAATCTGGTCTTTAAGCCCCACTATGAGATAATGTGCTAGAGCAGGTAGAAACACAAGCATGTCAACGAGATTGGCCTATGGTTACGATTACGTTCCTACGTCACGCTTACCACTACGAATAGAAAATTCTAGCGTTCTATTGTTAAATAAATGAATGCACCCCTAACAACTTATTTAATGTTTGCAGTGGGGCTACGTCGCCGCGCTACGCACTGCAGCATATTTATTTAGGCTTCTTGATGCATATGCACAGTATACAAACAGCGCGAGACACAGGACGAGAAAGTAAACGACACCCATCTGTTAGAATGTTATAATGCTACGTACACAAGTGACTGCAGTTGCTAAAAAATTGTGGTGCAGGCTCTTCCGGAATATCCTGAGAGAGCTTCTATACATAATTACAGCACACGCGCCACTATGGATGAACCAGGCTAGCGCTTAGATTGAAGTTCAGAACACAAATTTCATTGCACGTTCAGCAATCGCACACAGATCTACTACGGCTTCCTTCAGGGGAGACGTGAGCTTTCGGGTCGATGCTTGCTGCTAAGCTTGGTGCAAGAATAGCTTTATGAGCAGGTGCCACTTTTGCGCCATATACACACATCATTTCTCCAAAAGTTGACGCTGAGAACGGGTAGCGCGAGGATTTCTCTGTGCTGACACGGCAACTTTGCGGCAGCCGCATTCAGAACACCGCATATATGGTGAGGGTAGCTATGCGGGCTTGTTGATAGGTCAGCTTGCAATTTGTTGCAGCGCAGGCAGAACGACACGGACATAAAAGGCACATGAAACAACACAAAGCGCCGAACGACCAGCTGCGAATAACTGTTTACGTTCGCCATGTCTCCTCGCACTGACCATGCAGGAACCGCTATTGCGCACTCCAAAACGAATTAAGACGTCAACGCGTTTTAACTGACAACACACGCCCATTATTTGCTCTTATAAAACAAATTAACTAAACAAGTTAAATAGAACATCGCGCGATGTGTTCGCACCACGTGAAACAGGCTTTAGGCGGCGCGGCGAACTCACAGCGGTTGCTAAGGAGGGGCGTCGCGGTGTTGCGGCGTCGGCTGGCGTTTCAGCCAATCGCGTTCAACGTCGGTTTCTAGGCGGTGTGCCTTCTAGGTTTTCAATATACGAAGCTGGGAGCCCATCCCGCACCCTCGGGCTTAGTAGCTGAACGCCATAGCTACTACACCACCACGGCGGGTGGGAGATGGCGTAACAACTTGTCCTTGATTGATGGGTTCTCTAATAGGCATGCTGTGTCCTTTCAATAGGATTGCATGGTTTGGGGTATGTGGTTGTGTTGATGGTTTCGTTGTGCTTACAGTTTATGGCCTCCCCAAGTAGCCTTGCGGAGCCTAGTGGCCCGACGGGCGCGCACGATTCGCTCGGGCGGCGTGGAATATAACGAAGTTCAGCGAAGTTGCGAAATGGGTCTGCGATGCCTGGAGTGCGGTTTCGGTGGTTAAAGTCACTGCAGGTTTTCGCAAAGCAGGCCTACTAGAGTATTCAGAGCCCGAGCACGACGCAAGCATTGACGACAGCGATTCGGATGCCGATGTGGATGCACCAGCGATGCTACCGTCAGAACTTGCCGAACTTTTTGACGGCGCGTCGGAAGACGAATACTTTGAAGGTTTTGAGTAAATAAAATGTTTCTCCGGCGTTTATGCGGAATGTTTCATAAAGCGTGGTCGTCAAAATTTTCCGCTGCGAATTTGGCGCTTTGCAAGTGTTCTGACAAACTTGTCCGAGTCTTCAATTGGTAAGCACGGCAAGTTTACGCAACCAAACGTAATGAAGTTTATTTGCGGCAAGTGGGTAAATATAGGTGCATCTTATACGCATGTGCGTACTACACTCTTAGCAAATACCGGCTTAAAACAACGCATATAGGGCGGAAAGTAGATCAAAATTTCGACGCTTATAAATGGCTCACTGTAAGCGGCCTACTGCGTATACGGCCTATTTTATGCGGCTCTTGCCTATGCGGCCTGCATTTAAACGGCCCATAGTAGGGCCGCTTGGTGGACGTCACGCATAACCCCAAATTTTTATGTGGTATTTCAGATCAAATCTGTCCCGCTTACTAAGCGGCTCAAATCTTATGCGGCTCAAAATTATGTGGCCCATTTAGTATTTAAGAAAAAAATTATTATTTAGAGGCAGGTGCCGTCCAGTTTTGCGGGCTGTTTCATGGACATTGCATAGAACCACATTATACGAAATCGATAACACACAACACAAGCATGGCAACGCATATCACACAAACATGAGAACACTGGGAATCGAACCCGGGTACACCGCGTGAGAACCAAACACGCTAACCACTACTCCACATCACTATGCTGTCGTGGAGGACTTGCACAGCTATTTGTAGATACATTTGTGTTTCCGAGGCTGTCGTTTTATGTCGATCGTTCACCGTCGGCGATCGTGCGTGATATACACATAGTTTGTGTAGCTTTTACCGATGCTTAGGTGGTTGGTGACAGTAGATGTATTTAAATGAGTATCAGTATACGAATAGCGCTTTCAACAGCTGTCATGTGGGGCGGAAAGGCTAAATGGGGTAGGATTACGGAGCATGGGGGGCTGCACGAAAAGAAAAACTGCTTCGCCAGGCAAATGTAGTTCATTAATATTTTCTCTTTATTCGCTATGATGCGGCTGCAGTCACTGTTTAACCGGGAACTCGGCTTTGTCTGAGAAACTTTTAACCTCGTTCAGAAGGTTCAGTTAAAACTGATCCGTGCTGTTGCGCTGTCTCGACGGTATAACGACAATACGGCTCCGATATTCGGAGACGTCGAATAAGCGGGCGGGATATTACCGGCCCGTCTAAGTTTGCTGAACCGACAAATATTTCCATTCACCTCCGCTGGCCTCAACAGGGATGCCCTGTCCGAAAGACTGACATATATAGCTTTTGGTAGTATCAAGAAGAATGCTCTCGAACCGGTCTTATTATGCTGTTCCGTTGTAGTTAATGTTACTGCGGCGACGGTCGTTGAAAGTGAACGAATCAGCTGTTTGAAATTTCGCATAACAAGGCGGGATTTTGCCGGCGTGTCGAAGCTTACAACGGCTCCATTCTTACCCTTGCAAGTCGATGGCTTCGACGCAAAATGAACGTGGAATAACCGCAATTTGCCCATTGTATCTTGCGCTGCGTTTGTGTGATCAGCACCACGCAATGAGCACTCTCTGCTATCTGGAATGCAAGTGAATCTCCGTGTGCAAGACGAGCCGCATTCATGCACAAACTACTTTTAGTTATCTCAAAACAGAAAAAGAAAGCAGCGTGCAGACTGCAATAAAGTGCACGCGCTGTATTAAGTGGGCACGCACTATTGTGCTGTGTCCGGCAAAGGAAGGTGTGCCATGAAGTGGTTGCAAGCAGGTGAGATGGACTGCCCGCTAGCATACCTAATTATCACGAAGGAGAGATAGACTTGGGATTTAGGTGTCGTGCACATTAGATGAGTGCCTCTGCCTTCGTTATATCAACTGCGCCCTATATGCACATTTATTAAAAGCACACGTTTTTCTCCTACAACATTAAGTATGCTTTTTGCGGAATGCCCACTTCATTTGTGTACGCCATCTGAAAGCATGCTGTACATTATTGCAGACACGTACGTTCATGCAGACACAGACAAAGAACATATTTTTTAAAAGAGAATGATTTATTTACAACACAACAAAGTGAAAAGTGTCCAGCATAGTTTCACTGTAGGTTTTCAACACAGAATGGGGACTTATATACCCAGCTATGACAGTAACAAATAAAAGCCACACTGCTACAGGAAATACAAAAGTAGATAGGCAGTGTTAGTGCCTGCAGCTTTTAAAATGTGAAACAAGCATAACGCATTAACTTGCACGTACTTCCTGCAGTTGCGACCAACAAGAGTTGGGCCTCTCAGTTTACAGTTTTCTTGTTCATTAAAGAAAGTTTTGTTTATAACCAAAACTACATAAAATAGCAGATAACTACAACATGAGGAACAGAACACACATATGTACTAAACTTACTGTAAGGCCACATTTTCTATAGATAAGTTATCTAATGAGGAATTTAGACAGCTAAGTGCTCCCAGCTTTAATGAAAAATAGCTATCCATGACTAGAATGAAAAAAAGAAAGAATGAAAGCGCTGCATGAAAATGTACAAAGTGTGTTCAAAAAGAAACCAAACTTTTGAAATAGCACGCAAACCGGCAGAGAGCACGCTGCGGCTACTAACGCATGTAGCAACGGGTTTAGACAACAAACTGCCATTTGCCGCGTTTCGCTCTGACCATTGGCTGGTGAGCTACAGCCGCAGAAGTGCGCACGTGTACAAGCTGTTTTTTGGATTAGTGCCAAAGTAACAACGAAAGAGGTTGAAGAACAACGTGTGTGTGTGAAATTTTGCTACAAACTTGGCAAAACTTTCACAGAAACATTTCAATCGCTTAACCAAGCATACGGGAAAAACTTTATGAGTCACACTCAGTGCTATGAGTAGTTTAAGCATTTTGAACAAGGCAGAATGTCGGTTGGTGACGATCCCAAGTCTGGACGACCTTCCACATCAACAGATGATGACCATGTCGAGAGAGGGCATGCTGTGATTCGTGGAAATTGTCGTTTAACTGTACGAGAACTAGCTGATGAAGTGGGCATCAGCATAGGATCATAGCATCCTATTGTGAATTACAAACTTGAGATGCGTCGTGTCAGTGCAAAATTCATGCTGCGTTTGTTGACTGTCGATCAGAAACACCTGTGTTGAAATAAACCAGGAACGGCATGCCACTGGCAGAGATAATGAAAACTTCTGTAACATCACAACAGGTAATGAGACGGGGGTTTATGGCTCTGATATTGAAACAAAAGTGCAGTCGTCGCAGTGGGTGGGCGAACAGTCTTCTCGTCCAAGAAAGCCGCAAGAGTCAGCAAAAAAATCAAGGTAATGGTGGTGGTTTCCGACTGGAAAGATATAGTCCATCAGGAATTTGTACCACGTGGTGAGATGGTAAACAAGGCGGTCTACCAAGGAATTCTAGCGCGTTTGTGGGATGCTGTGTCCAGTTGGAAGCCTGAATTGTGGGAAACCCAGACTTAATTGTTGCAACATGACAATGACCTAGTTCACGCGTCTCTCCTTGTCTGCGGCTATCTAGCAAAACATCACACTCTCGTGCCCCATCCACCGTACTTTCAAGACCTAGCCCAAGAAGCCTTTTTCCTGTTTCCCGAACTTAAAATCACGTTGAAAGGACGTCGTTTCCAACCCATAAAAGAAATTTCAAGACAATGCGACACGAGACCTACGCGCCATCCCAGAAAAAGTGTTCCAGGAGGCTTTCAAAAAATGGATGAGATGATAGGAACAGTGTATTGCCAGAAGAGGGGACTACTTTGAAGGGGCAATGCATAAAATGTTGTACAATAAGCAATAAAGATGTTAAAGGAAAAGTTTGGTTTCTTTTCGAACACACCTTGTACGTATTTGAATTGAAGAACTCTTTTGGGAGCCAAGCAACATAAAAAATATTTTGTCTTGCGGAGCACACTCTGTATACATGCCGCAGTGGTTGGGTGAATGCAGAGAGATCCAAGTGAAGTTTTTTATGGATACATTGCTAACAAGAGAAAAAAAACATTTTTAAATATGTGTTTCATTTTGACATAATTGCTCCGTCATCACAAACACATTAGATATCATTTATATATATTCAGAGTTATTTGTCCTGATGACTCCTGGGCCTCCAGGTGACCGTCGTACCTGGAAGGAAAAAGAAATGCCACTCAATGTTAGATGATTCCAAAAACTGCATCACCTTGGCCCTCTTAGGGCTATGTTTGTTCAATAGTTGTTCGAGGCCAATATAGTAGTGATCTTGCAAGAAACAGATCTCAATGTTAACCATAAACTTCTGAGACTGCGAGATAATGATCCGAGGTCTTTTATTTGACTGCCCTCATTTTGGTGTGGCTTAAAAACCACACTTGACTGCACTGAATTGCATCTTGTTGGCGGAGAGAATAATTGTTCAGACTGTGTTGAACACCCTTGCATTGCCCTGCTACTTGACATGTGGGTTGTTGCTGTAGTGCACAGCATTGCATTGATGTGCACACATTCTCTTCCTTTCTATTTTAAATCTAGGCTCTCCTGTTGCCTTTCATTCCCTTTATACCCCTTCCTCAGCACATTCACTCGTATTTATGCCAGTGAACCTGCCTGTCTTCCTATCTTTCTACCTCCTTTCTCCAAGAGCACGTGTCAGCATTATAAAACTAAGTGTCCATGATTTACTACAGAAAGCTGAACATTCCATATCACACACTTCACATGTGAATAACTCATAAGAGATTGTGAACGACATGCGAATGTGTCTGACCTTTGAATTTACAGCATTGTATTTGAAATTTCACTGGCATTATTAGCACTAATGTCCATCCCTAATTAATCTGAATATGAGTGCATACACAGTGTAAACAAAGTAATCAAGCCATGACAATAGACGCAAACACATAATGCTCTGGCAAGCAACTAAAGAGAGAAACATACATTCAGTTGCATTCTTCACGTTATGTACAAACACATTTCACATATACTTGGCCTCTTCGAAATCAACTCAATGTGCTTGGGCTTCTGGTTTATTTCACAGTCATACTTCCTCCCACTTGCAGGTAATTATTAATAGGCCCACATTGTCAGCTGGCTCTCAGGGGCACTCATTTATGTCCCTTACACTTACTGGAATTCAGTTGTACTTGCATTTACACTGGCCTAAACTCAGAGACTTACCACTGTTCTGAAATCAGCAGAAATTAGTGAGACGCTCTCGAATGTGTGTCTATCTCTAGTGATATTACAGCTCGTGTAAGTGCTTCAATGTTCTCCGCGTGCAAGAAATATTGTAAACACTTGTATCTTTCTGAGCCCCGCAGCACTTTTGAGCTGGCAAAATATGAGCTTTTTCTTCGTGTGCTTCATCATAAGCATATATTTCCGCACTGCAGTGAACAGCCATTTTTGGCCTGATTTTCGCTTACCGGTGCGGTGGTCCACTCTAAAGTTCCAATGGAGAGCCCGGAGTTCTGCTTTCATGGGTGGCGTTCTTATTATTGTTGACGTCCCACTTTATTCCTGTATAGAAAAAAAAATTCAGTTAAGCGAGAATAAAAATAAAATGCAGAAATTTGATAACTCGAGAAGCATAAGCTCATAAGAAAGGTCTTATTAAGGCCTATTTTGGGGCTAGTGCGTACATCATAGTCGCAAATCAACACAATATAGCAATCACCACACAAAAGCAAAATGTCCAACTTGTAATGTTCTTTTGCTTCTTTCATAGTTTTTTTAGCTATGCATGCAGCGCTTTTATCTCACAAAATGATGTGTGGCATTATGGAACGACGCAAGTACTCAAAACCAGATTTTTCCGTCTGCTATAAAACTTGAATTTGCTACAATCGACGTGACATGTTGCGTTGTTGAAATTTTGCCAGTTGCATAGAACTTCGGCCCTTCGACAAGTAACGAGTCTACTGCTTATCTCCAAGTAATAATGTGGCAAATCCTGCGGCTAGTGCAAACCGTCACTTCGGAGCTGCTGCGTCGTCGGAGTTATTTGATTACGGTCGCGTCACGCAAGCTTCGTGCTAAATTGGGCTTTGAATTTTAGTGAACTGGACGCATTAAACAGGAAAGCCAGAAATCTACGCAAACCGACACACTACACAGAGGAAAGTGCGTAACACACCAGAAAATTTTTTCAAAATATAACCGTCGTTTGACGAACTGCAACTACGAAATCCAACGAATTAATCACGCAAAGCCCACGAAAGGAATTTTAAAAAAGGCACATTTCATGGTTAGAACGCTACACGCGATTACCAGCGCTGTTATAAAACGCAAGCCCTAACGAAAATTCGCGCATGAAGTTTCAACAAATGGACACCTGACTACGCAAGAAAAAAAAATCGCCTGCAATCATACATTAGGGGGAAAACTAAACGGAGCTACGCCTGCAGTTGTAACTACTTCACACACCAAAACTTATAAAAAGCGTGTTCGCATTAGTACTACACGTTCAGATATTTAAATCAGACATTCGTTATCTGCTGGCTCATAATAATGCAATGGTAGAAATCAAGCATTTAGTAAGCGTAGTGTAGAGGAAACAAAAATCGACCTACCAAATAGGCACAGGTTCGAAGCTCTACCGCACGCACACCTGCGCCCGCCGATCCAGCGCACATGGCGGCCCGCCGCCGCTGATCGCCCGTGTGGCCGTCGTACTCACACGAGTTGTCGAAGTTGCACTGCTTTTTTGCAATTTCCGGTAACAATGGTGGATTTGAACATCACTGACATCACCGAGAGCGTTCACCGACGCGGCCAGATCACTTCACAACACGAACACAGTCGCATAACGTCGCCGGTACAAAGATATGACGATAATTACCGCCGAAAACAATCGCCTCGCACGCCGCCATACGCCATGTTCTCGCTCCTTCCCGGTCCGGTCGGCGCAGCCTTTCCTCCTCCTCCGCCATCAAAGCAAAGCGGAGGCGTCGACTTGTTTCTCTTCGTTCTCTCCTTTTGCATTTCGCTTTACTTTCTCCCTCAAAGCATAACCCTTACTGCTCCTTACAGCGTTTGCTTTGTAACGCTCTCTCAACGCTTCGGCGCGCTTTTTGCGCGCCAAATTTGCAAGGCTGCATATAAGCGTTGCGTCCGCTCGCGGCCGCATATAGCGGGCCTAGCCTGCCGCCGCAGCCATTGTCACGCATAATATTGCTCGAAAGTCCGTTTATATGCAGTACTTTACGCTGGAACGAAAATTTACCGCATATGTGCCGCACATTATACGGTATTTGACTAAGAGTGTATATACAATTTTTTTCTGCAAATCTTGCAAATAGCGCGGGGGGGGGGGGGGACACCGGAAAATATGGAGCTAAAATAGTTACTTAAAATTTTTATGTCGCAGTTGAGCCGACAGCATTCTGGCAACACAGCGTGTTGGCAAATAAAATGGCACCACTGAAAACGGCTCTTTCTGGTAATCGAAGCCGATCTTGAAGGCCATGCTTTTGTCAGCTGCAAACACTGGAACTGATTCCAGGAGCTGAAAATGCGTCACACCCAGCATGCATCGTTCTGCTTTTACATATGCGTCTGGCAGCTTTTTATAGCGCAAGTGAAGAAAATGCGGGCACACTTTAAAGGTGACACTGCTGCTGTACCTTTTGGCAGCGGGAGTTTGTGAAGCAAGACTTCTGACCTGGTCTTGAACTGTGTGAAAGCGTAGAACACAGTGCTGGCCCCTTATTCCCTGATGTGACTCAGTCATGCCAAAATGGCGGTTGGCGGGAAGTGTCTAGAGGCATTAAAAATGTACGCTGAAAGCCCTGTTTCTTTGTGTGTATAACCATATTGGACCTTCTGCATACTTACAATGATAAACTCGGGTCAGTGGGACGGCTGTTCCACAACTTCTTTAGTACAAACAGGTGTAAAAAACGAATGTGCATACAGCGCAAATTGAAGCAAGAAGCAGCACTGACAATGCTGACTTCTAACTGAATTTACAGAAGCAAAGTTGTCCCCTAGTCAGGCCACATAGGTCCACCGATTCTCTGTCAAAATAAAAGCTCATGTCATATTCAAATCTCTTTATCAGTGATGGCAGTTCATGGTATACTTGCACATTTTCACATTGCGCCATCTGGCTACCTGAATTTTTCTTTGTCCACTAGCCATTACTGCATAGATTACACAACCATCATAGTTGAGTCTGCAGGCACACTCTCTCAGTGCATTGCCAAATACCCTTCCATCATTTGCCTTGCATTCTGATGTTCACACAGGCACTTGTTCCATCATCATCTGCTCTGCCCAACAGTATTTGTTACACAAAAGCACGATCTTGTACAAGATGCCGTGTTTAGATAAGATGTACGAACTTTTAATTTATTTTCTTTTTTTGTGTGTTGTTTTTGTGACTCCCACTGGTGGCCAGTTTTGTTGTCTACTTTCATTTCTCGAATTTATTTCTACATTTAGTTCAAAAAGTCGCCTTTTCGCCCGAAAGGCGAACCATAAATTGCGATAGCAAATTGGTAGATAGCTATACGGAGTAAGGATAGTATGTTTGTAGGCTCTATAAACTTGGACCCACTCGCTTACTAACTGAATTAACAAACATGAATAGATCCCACTCGACGACCGCAGACAACCGCTGTCGCAACGCTGGCGTGAGCAAGTGCAGCAGCAGCAGTGAGCGAAGGTTCGTGCGGTCTATCGCTTCAACGGAAACTAAGCGGCCAAAGCACAGCGCATGCAAAGCTATGATCTGTCTGCAGATCGTTTTCAAGATCCGGTGTGGGCGACCGCAAGCAGCCACGTAAAGTACAAGTACGCAGTTGCGGGCAGAGTAGAAGCCGCACCCCCTCCTTCCCGCGCTACCTTCCCGCGTTCCTCCTTTTGCGTGCGAGACTGAGTCGCCAGTTCCCCTTGCGCCGTTGGTGCCGCAGCACTAAGTCGCCCCCCCTCCCTCTCTTCCTCCCATCCCCCCACGGCCTTTCGCGCGACGGTCGCGTTTGCTCTCCCCCGTGCGCTCGCTCTCCGTGAAAGCGCGCGTGCCTCGCGCGCTTTCACTCGCACATACAGAATACAGCACGCGGCGACAATTTCATGGCCCTTCGACTTTATACGGAACCTCACGGGGACGGCGACGACGACGCCGACGGCAGAAATCCGCTTGAAATGTCCATATAATTGTTATCGCAACAAAACTTCAGACGAAAGCAGCGCATTCGGTGGCTTAGCAAAGGCAGATGCAAATTTGCCTTCATCACTGTGACGCTGCTAAGGCGACGATTATTAGTGACGATAAAGTTTGCAGCGCGATTTTGTATGCTTTCCACGGAGTATTTTAGGTTTTGCTAATCACACTACCAAAGCATGCAGACGTAACGAACACAGCGCTAAAGGAGGCAAAGAAAGAACGAAATAGACTTTTGTCTATAAGAAGTCGCAGTTTCGTCCGAAAGGTGAAGCATCGATCCGATAGAAAATTTGCGGATAGCTATACGAAGTAAGGGTTGTAGTTTTATCGGTCGTATAAACTCGTAAACATTCGCTAACTAAATCAACCAGCATGGCGTCACGCGCGCACAGGAAACATGGAAACGTTTTACTCCATGACCGCGCACACTCACTGCCAAAATGCCGGAGTGAGAAAGCGCGGCTTCAGCAGCGAGCGAATTGACCGTCATGCTGCCTTTCGCTTCAATGCGAACTAAGCTGCGAGAACACGGCGCACACGAAGCTATGAGCATTCAGCGCACTCTGTCCTCATCGCAGATCGCTTGCACGAAAGGGCTCGCGCGGCCGCACCAAACGCAGCCGCCGCCAGAGTACAACCCCCCCTTCCCTTCCTCCTCTTTCCCCGCTGCCTTACGCACGACGGGAGACGGCGCGCTTTCACCCCGCTTTCCTCCCTTGCACTCGAGAGATTGAGCCACCATCCGACCATCATCGGCACACCCTCGCACGCTTTCACTCGCACATACAGCATACGGTGTGCGGCGACGATGTTATCGCCCTTGGACTTTCTACAGAACATTACGGTGACGCCGACACCGATGGAAGAAATGCGCCAGGAGTGTCCATATCATTGCTATCGCAATAAAAGTATTTATCCTTATAACGCAGGACATTGCACTCACGTTCAACTTTCCGCTATTCCTGCCACAATTACTACATTATATTTTTTCTACGCGTTTTTCGGTGCAATAGCGTCGAGGACTGTCTGCTTGGCAATGTTTGTAAAAACGCAAAGTACTCACTTCGCGTCGGGTAGGTGGCCGCGACCATCTTGTCGTAGTCTAGGACGACACCTCTGGTTATCTCTAGCACCTTGTCGGCCGCCGTCAGCACGCCGGAGAGCATGCGTCTCAGTTCGGCGCCAGAGTCCGAGCCTGCCAACTCGGCCGTCATCCAGCGCTGGTAGACATCACCGAACATAGTCTCGACGGCCGTAACGCAGAGCTCATTTCGGATGTCATCCCTGGGCAGACGACGGTGCACCCTGGCCCGCTCTTCTAGCCCGAAGTACTTGGCGAACGGTACCAGCATCAGGTAGATCTTGGTCGCCCTCACGTCCTCTTGACTGGACAGCGAGTCCAAGATGGTCCTCACACCGGCGATGTTTGTGACGCGCGCCTTAATAGGCAAAGCCATCGGTTGTACAGAAGACTGCGCAGTGAACACTTCTGTCCAATTCCACTTGGATGAGTCCAACTCAGTCAGCGCGATTTCCACTGGAGGCACAGTATCCGTCTGGTTGAACACAACATCATCAAGTTTCACTATAGCATCAACGAGTTGGCTGTCGGCTATGACGCGGTCGACCACATCGGGGCGTTGACGGACGGTATTATAGTTCGGGAGCAATGTCTCGACGGCGCGCATGACGATGGCGTGACGAAACCCTGCTTTGACGTGGCGCAGTATGGCTGTGCCTGGTGAAATGTGCACAACCTGGCCGTTGTGGGTGACGTAGAGGACTGAACCTAGCTGAAAATGTAGTAGGTGGGTAACGGCCAAGAAGAGGGACTCCTGGAACGTCTTGGCCTCAAGCCAGAGGTTGGTGTAGATGTTGGCAGCTCGCCATGCAGTAGTTAAACGGAGAGGCTGCGATTGTAATAAAAGGTCATATTTAATATGCGATCACATACGTTAAGTTTTGTAACAGCAGATGGTGCCGCGATAATCGTGCACATTACATTGTTTACAAGTGTCGTGTAAATGGCACGACTTCCGTGCGATGGACCACTCTACCAATACTGTACGGTCGCGGTAGGTGAGGCATACGAGAGTTCCGCGTTTGTAGGATGGCTTTTGTAAGGCATTGTTGCTTTACGGGTAACCGTCCGTGCGTTATTAATTAGCAATGATCCCAGTACTATTGGTTGGTCCTTGGCTCAGCAACAGTACACGGCAATTTGACGTCACTCGTGACAGATTTCCGAATGGCGTGTCGTAAGTACTAAGTAGACGTTCAGTGTATACTGTTGAAAGCTGTGCACTTGAACAAGAACAGTGCTAGGAAAGGTAAATAAATTTGAATTCCTTCTGCGGCATGGGATTTTAAATTATTATTCATTGCACTACGTACTTGTACATTTCTCGAACAAGCAACCCAGCGTGGTGGCTCAGCGGCTATGCCGTTGACCTACTAAGCACAAGTTCGAAGGGATGTAATGCCCTTGGAATATAATGTGGAGGGTTATAATACGAAAATTCAACAGTACCCGTGAGTCGTGCATTGGGTGCGCGTTAAAGATCAATGGCCAGATGTTCAAAATTTCCGGAGTCCCCCCGCCCCCCCCCCCCTTACAGCGTGCCTCATACTAAGATCGTGGGTTTGGCATATAAAACCCCACAGTCAATTCCATTTCTCAAACATTTCTCTATAGCTTGCCCGGTCATGCCCCTGATAAGTGATAGGAGGTGTTTTCTGTTAAAAAAGTGTCAAAGCGACTCCTCTCGTCGCCGGAGCGTACTAGCTCGAGGACGTAGAAGCTACGGTCACTGACCTTTCGCTGTTAGCTTGATTACATACCTTATCACCAGTTCCCCACATTCACAATAAGGAATTTTGGTGAGTAGATGACGCGGTTAGATTCTCTGAGCAAGATGCTGCGCTGTTAAATGCGTCAAAATCATCAGAAGTTTCAAAGTTCACACGAGTTTCGTCTCGGCCAAACTGATTTTCTCATCACCTTGATGGCTTCAAACATGCATTCTGCACGTCACAAACCAGAAGGCACCACACTGCTTAATCACTACCATTTGCTTCCATCGAGCGGCCGAGGCTCAATTGCGGCACAATTCCAAATCCAGCTCGCTTCTCAGCAAAACTTTATTCCGCCGCTGAGCTAAAGCTTACGTGCAGCACCGGCTTTATCATATATTGCTGAAAGACGGGCTGTTTCTTCGCTTATGCTTGCAGACATTGCACCAGTGCAGCTAAAGAGACAGACAAGAAATAGCGACCACAATGCAGGATTTCCGTTAAAACTCCTGTGTCGGTCGACCTATTGACGAGTTCTAGGCGATAAGGAACCAGCGATGCCCAGGGGTCGCTCGTGAAAAACGGCCCTCAGCGCCGTAAGTGAGAAACCGCAGCAACTTTTAGTCTCCCAAACAAATGCGGGGCCGCAGAAAGCATGTTGTTTTTACATTTTATGAAATAGTGGGCTTAGCGAGGATTGCCTGTTTTTCTTTTTCGTTTCTCTCCGTCTGAATAATGAAGTGAAGTGGTTAGGATCATCGAGGACGAATTTACTTGTGAAATACACCATAGAAGTGTGAGAACAATTCCTTAGTTTGGGCGAGTTGGTTAATCTTGACAGTGTTCATAAAAACGGGCTAAACACGAACACGAAAGGAACACATGCGACAGGTTGAGCGCTGAGCGTCAAACTAGCGTGATTGACTCATACAGTCTTTTGTATGTAGATGCGTGTATGATGTGCCTGATGCGCAGAGCACAAAATAGGTGATCGTTTGAAATAAACGCTAGTTGGAAGTTCAGCGCCTAGCTATTCGTATGTGCTCCTTTCGTCTTCGTCTTCATCGCGTTTTTATGAAGACTGTCTAGGAAGTGTCCAGCGCACAAAACTGCATGAGAGCCACGCACCAGGAGTTTCAAGCCTATACCGCCGATCGTGTATCGGTACGGTTTCCAAAAGAAGCGACTCGCTGTAAGAGCTCCTTGATGCAAAATAACTCGAATAGGGCGAGGATTGCATACAGTAAATTGTTTTGTACGTCTAGAAAACGACACCTGACAACTGCGGTTCAGGGTTTCAGCGAAATACAACTTACAAGTGAAATAAAACTATAAACACGCCGTCGGAACTGAAATAAGCTATAATTTCTGCATATTCCAGGCGCAAATTGGGACACTTAATTCTTTGGTAAGCAGAGTGACGTTAATTTCGTTGGAACCACTTCCAGTATATATGGTGTTAACGGCGCCACAATGGAAGGCGCGTCCCCATTTGTGGCACGGCAACTCGCTGCACGCCGTTTGCAGTTCGTGGTCCGCCGGCCGATAGCGGTCTTGCTCGCAAACGGTGAGGTCTGCTTGTCACACCGAGACCTCTGCGACGCAGCGACGTGGTCATTCAGCGAAAGAGCAGCGGTCGCGGCTACGCTCTGGCATCGCAGGAAGGCTCATCTCCTCTGAACGCACGCCAACGATATCGTCGCTATTTTCCGGTTCACTTCGAATCTGTAGCTGACGGCGCTTCTGAACGAACCGCCAAGGCTTCCAAGCAGCAATGTTTTGTTGTCGTTGTTGCCGCTGTACCCTATCTTGGCAATAATTTCACACGAAGAAGAAAACATGCTGATATGCGGCGCCGCCTGCAGCGGCAATGCGAGCGCGGTCGAGCTGGTTCGCTGTGCGCCGCCGTTAGCCATGCACAACTGAGCTTGACTTGTATCGCAACTCTTCTTCGTGCTGAACGTTCGACCGTGGACATACTTTTTTGATAAAATGAACATTGCGCATCACTTCACTCTAGCGAACATCATTTTGCTTAGAATAGAAGCTGCATAAGCCACGTTCAAAGCTATACATGCAGTAACACGCTGCACATATGAAATAGCATCGACTCTTCAGATTCGACTCACCTCCCATTTCGATCACGGGCAGAGCTGCTGCAGGGCCTCTAGGCCCGTCGCCATTCGATTCTTCTTTCTGAGGTTTTACGTGCCAAAACCAGTTCTTATTATTAGGCACGCCGTAGTGGAGGGCTCCGGAATAATTTTGACCACCTGGGGTTCTTTAACGTGCACTACAACGCAAGCACACGGGCATTTTTGCATTTCGCCTCCATCGAAATGCGGCCGCCGCGGCCTGGATTTGATCCCGCGAAGTCATGCTTAGCAGCGCAACGCCTTAGCTGACTGAGCCACCCCGGCGGGTGTTGCCGTTCGATATTGCGACTGTATCGAAGCGCAAAGCTTAGTAACAACATGCTAAGAAGTTTCCCAACAGCAAAAACTTGTTGAGACCTCTCAGGAAAACGCGAAAATATGCCACTCATCAACAGCGCGTTCGCTGTGCACATACCACATACCACCTCCGACATATCAGCATGGCACCGGCCGATAGATGGCCCTTTTTTCGCAAAATGGCGGCGCCCTCGATAAAACGGTTTATACGTAAGTTGGCTAACGTTCAACGCAGCGAACAGCACCGGCAACGGGAGCAGAGATATGCGAGCAGGACAGTGCATCTATCATGTTCTTACATGTGTTGTCCCGTCGTTTCAGGTGTTCGCCATATTGTCCTGCCTTCCTAGTCCACTTCTTGCCTGCGTTTTGGCTGCTATGATAGAATGACTACGGGCTTTTGATAGAGCTTTTGCGGCGTTCTCTAGGCTTGAAAGAATTATGACGAGACTTGCGCCGCTCTAAAGCAAACTCCATGTTTTCCCCTGCGTTAGAAGACTCCACACGCCACGCTGCACCTTAGTTCTTCATCTATGAGAGGCCGCCCTGCCAGGGCGGAGGAGCTGTCGCTCTTCTGCCGTTGTAATACGAGAAGAGGAATCTCGCTTCGGGACACTCATCAAGATCAGGGGAAATAAGTTTTATGCTGGGAGGAACCCTTGCCTTTCCGATGCACTGCCTTGAAACATTTTATTTGCCCCGCATCTACCTGATTACTCGGCCCTTCGAGAAAATTTATGAGCTCGACAGCGCTCTCTGGGTGGTGTCTTACTGCTGTCAGTGTATAACAAAACTTTCAACAGGGCGGAATGAAGAGCGCCTCCACTCAAAACCGATAGATAGATAGGTAAATAGATACTGAATCTTTGTAAAGTGGGCGGGAGGGGGGTAACATGTATAACCTTGCCTCTAAAGGGTTCCTCTGCCATTGGAAATTTTGGTTATATATACTCGAACTTGTAAGGCGCCGTGCCGTCTAGGGAGCGTTTTACGGAAGTATTTTTCAAATCGGTTCGTTATTGGACGCGATTGAAGAAATTGCCGCCAGGAGGCGAGCACCACCGCAACGGGTCTCACCCTTAGCCTCGACTCGCGTCTGCAAGCGGTCTTCCTTCCTTGCCTTTTTCCATGCCGGAGTAGAGCTCTGCTCGGGCCGTGATAAAGGTTTACTCGCCCGAGCCCGGCCGTAGTTCGAAAAAAAAATTTCACCTACCCCATCCGGCCCGGCCCGACCGCAAGTCAGGCCCGATGGAGGCCCGAACGTGCCGTAGAGAGCAAGGTGTTTGAAATAGCAGCAATCAATGTTTTGTTGGCGCATGCTTCTCTAACAAGTATGTTGACCTTCAGTTATTTATTTTAAAAAACTTTGTCACGGTGGAAGAAGATGACCAGGCATACAGGTATACCAGGAACGTTTATTCAGCTGCGGCATGCTGTACATACTTCTTCTGCAAGTACAGTGGTGGGAATCGTCAAGAGTGTTTTGGGGGAGATTTTGTATCAGGCTAAATTGTTTGTTGCGCCTGTCCCCACTTTAGTAGCAGCTTGCCATAGCAAGAGAAACATAGGATGGAAGCCAAATATATTGCCTTCGTTGCATATGCAGTCGATCGTAGATATAGATAAACGAGGTTTAACCAAGAGATGTGTTTCCCCAACTTTTTTTAATCCAATCTCCATCTATTTTTCCCCGAAATTTAAAAACTTTTGCCATCGTCTCCATTTATCGAGGACTTCGTGCACAGCGTGTATTTATCGGAAGACGTGATGGATTGCCCCCCCCCCCAAAAAAAAAAAGAATGAAAAAAATTATACGTTTATTGTTGGATCACGTCACTGGAAATATGTAGTCTATGAGTCTTTAGCAACATAATTTAGTTTCATGGCGGCCTTTACATGCGTTTGGGCAAAAACCTGCTAATTATCAAAAGACTCCGGCTTTAAGCACGTCCTGTGCTCGTGCATTGCATATCCTGCCACACTAAGGTTTCTCTCACTGCTTGCGCTAGTCGCAGGCACGCACACAATCTGCCTTGCCAGGTGAGAAAGGCCGGGGGAACACGTCTTGAAACTTCCACCAATGGAGCACATTTTCAATGTGTTCGCAAACCTGCGCGGCATGGACATACCTGTCCAGCTCAACCCGTCATTTCTCTGGCTCCCTAACATCACGCCACTCTTCAATATTGTCCATAAACCTGCTCTTTGTAAGTTTATCGCTGCATGTTTGAGCAGTGTTTCCATCAGTCTGCTAGAAATTCGTCGCAATGGTGGCAATTCTTGCTTTCACTGAGGTGTACACTGTGCTTCTTTCATCTTCCTCAAGTGCCTGCAGCTGACGGAAGGGCGGCCACAAAAACGTGACTGTCTTGTGGAGTTCACTCAGCTCCAGTTTTCCCTGCAGAAATTCTAAGGCTCTCAATCCGAGTACAGAAATTGTCGATGCGTCAGCTGGCATGACAGTCAAATCCTTCCTAAGCTTTGTTTTACAGAGCAGAACAAGTGGCAGGGTAGGTTTCTTCTCATGCTCGAGCATGTTGGTTGCTTCTTTAAACGGTACCAAAAAGTCACTTGTCTCCTTTATAGTAGCTTTGCTAACTTCTTGCATTAGCGAGCTTCCTCTGGAATCGAGGAAGACTTCAACCTCCTCGTACTGCGTGCCCACAGAATTCAGCATGGTGAATTTGGAAGGCCACCTGGTACTCACTTCTTGATTTACACTGTGGGGTAGCTGGCTGGCCAGCCCGCTCTGCTTCAGGAAAGTGACGACGGCCTTCACATTTTCAACTGCCCACGCACGTGTGGTAGATGTTCATTCAAGAAGCCATCGTCGAAGGTGTGGCCGAGGATAGTGTTGAGGACGTGTGCGGCGCAGCTGATCCTCTTGTACAGGCGAAGTGCATTGATGACGTTTGCTCCTTTGGTCACTGACAAACACAACGTTTTCTAGGAAGGCCCTCATCCAGTCCAAGCTTCGCGCATCTTCACACAAACTCTCCCCGGATGTTGTCGCCTGTCTTCTTCTTGTAATGAAAATTACTCGTATATATTACCAAGCTTATCAGTTCGCAGTCGTCATTCACGTAGTGCGCAGAGGCTGTGATGTACGCTGTTTTCTTATAATCGTCAGACCACATGTCGACCGTCATGGAACAATGGCCTTTCTCCATCGCGGCCTTGATCACTGGCCTCAGCGTTTCTCGTAAATCACCGGCCACTTGAGCTGCCTTCCGGTTCACCGTGGTGGGGTGCAGAAGCAATTTTTTGGCGGACATGGTTCCGTACCGCGCACCGGCAGCGAGCAAGTTCATTGGCGAGCTTCAAGAATACATCACCTCTCACAACATGGAAGGGCCTGATATCTTTAGCGCACCATTGGACGCACGCTGTCGCCAAGCTATCTTTTAGTGCAAAAAAAGGTAAAGCGTGCAGACATGGACACAAGAGAAGTGGACAGCACGAACGCGTAATACAGTTTCTAGATATTCCCTTGAGGCTTCGAACAAAATCACGTGTGGTGATTACTCCCATAGATCGTCGAAGCCATTGTTAAACTTTCAATCCAAGCATTCCAAAGTAGTACAAAACGGAATTGCCATGTCGTGCCTTAAGTCTTCTCTCACCAGATCGTACATGCACAAAATGAGCACCAGATTTAATGCATAGGTCCGGCGCCTATTAGAAGCAGGTTATCCTAGCGTGGCAGTGGCCACTGTAGCTGAACGCCTAAATAAGTCGATTTCGCGGGGAACGCACGTGATTACAGAAATCAGTAATAGCAAGAAAAGAGTCTTGGCCATTCCTTACATTCATTCAGTATCGCAAAGGCTTGAGAAGGTTGCAAGTAGATATCGTGTTAATGTTGTTTTTACTGCTCCCAATAAGCTAGGTAAGATATGCGCTGCCGTGCAGAGGAAAACGGAACAGGTGAAAGACAAAAGAGAACAGATATTTGCCCAGTGAAGCACATCAAGAACAACAACTTTACTGACTGTCGTATGGGTGTGGCATATAAAGCTCCCTTTAGCTGTGGGCATTTCTACGTAGGGCAAACAGCGCGGTGTATGACTCAGAGGTTGATGGACATAAAAGTTAGTTAAGCGGTGGATCGCCTTCCAATATTTCCTTACATTGCCAAGACTGTCAAAATTGTAACTACATGCCCGAGTTAGATGAATGCGCGATACTGTACAGGCATAGGAATGAAGATACGCGTCTAATGGTCGAGGCTTGGCATATCAATAACGGTGGAAGTGCGTGCTGAGTCAGCCTTCGATTACCTTACATATAAGGAAGAGATCAAATGCCTCAACAGTGATGTCTCACATAGACCGGCACGTGTACCCAATTGACACGTAGTGCTACCAGTACAGAGCATGCGCAGATGAGTTTTGTGTCTTCTTTCTTTTTTCGCCTCAGTGCTTCCTTCAGTTGATAGCGGCGTTCGGGTTTTCCACTTCTCTTGTGTCCGTGTCTGCACGCCTTACCTTTTTGCATTCTGAATCCTTACCAACTAGCCCAGCTTTCTGTCGTTTTTTCTTTTAGGCTTGCAGGAACCGTGACCTTCTTTTCGGAAAAGAAGGAAGTTAGCAAAGCAGATCCTCCCATTGATTTACACATGTGCCTGTTTAGGTGAGATGTTCCGGTCTTACTGGTGTCAAAGCTTAGAAAAGCCTTGGACTCGTTGCATTGCTCATGTGCTGCTAGAGGTAAAGTGTTGGAGTCAACAACCAAAAGGAACTTCTTCTAAACATTAATCTTCTAGGAGTGCTTTGACACAAGCTTCAGTTTCCCAGAAGCAAGGTCCTCCTTCAAGCATCTATTCATGGTCCCCTGCATACATGTAAAATTATCAGGTGCTGTTACGATTACCAAAATATCGAGTCAAATATTTAAAAATGGATTCAAGATACATGCTTGTTATCTATATAAAAAATTAGCTAAGCAATTCTTTGACAATTCCTTTTGTGCAAGGTACCTGGCACGCCCACATCAAAAATGCGTCTTTAAAAATTCGCTGGCCGCCCTCGAACAATATTAGCGTCAGCTTATGCTAGGGTTGCCCTATGCAAGCCGGAGTGATGCGGTGCTGCCTGACACGGACGCTTGCGATTGAGTTACTCCGTGTTGAACTAAATCCTGATCTAGCGCTTTCACATGGCCGCTGTCATGCGCTCTTGATTACAAATCCGCCAATCACCCTCAAAAAGTTCAGTCTGAATCAGCATCGAATCCGAAGCGCGGTCGAAAGTCACCTTGGGGCCGTGTAGCAAGCGAATGGCAGCCACGGACTGCGGACAGTTCGCGAGAGCTAACAATGCCGGCGAAAACGTGTGCTGCGCTATCCTAGAACACATATTTGGCAAAAGACATCTCGATTCCATTGCATTTAGCAAAATAAGTCATCTTCGCGGAATGATCTCCTTGGAATGACGCCAAGAATACGGCGAGGACGTCGTCAATAAAAAAATCACGCAGCGATCACTTCGGCAATGGCGACAACCAACCACCAGCTTGCGCGAAAGGGCACCAAACTAATTAGGCTGTCGGCACCTCCAAGGTAAATATACCTGGTAGCGAAGCTTCCATAGAAGCCCATACGTTCAAAACATGGCCGTGACGTCATATCCGTTAAAAACAGAAGCGACGTCATTTTGTTCTCAAAGGCGCGAAATTTGTTTTCGAAGGCCTGCCATTAGAGCTGCATATGGAAAGCGATGACTGTAAAGTTCAGCCGTACGGGTGTCGAAATTGCATCGCTGCTTGGAACAGGCTTTCTTTGGAGGCCGACTTTGGGCGTAAAGTTCTCGTTCTTTCGTCGGACGCCAAGCCCGTCGGTCAGCGCTGTCCCACGAAAACAACTAAAATAAACAATTATCTGGTGGTCTCAACTCACTACTTTTAACTGAACAGGTTTAGAAACAATGAAACTACCCGCGTCACCATATTCAGACAAACATCTACAAGCAAAGCAACACAACATGTGAGGGGGGTGTATTGTAACAGGTGAACTTTACGAGCGCGCCTTTCTGCACACTTCAAGAGCTGCATTGCATTGCGAGTGGTATAGCGGCGTTCACGCCCGCCGCTATCGGTGGGCGCTCTTGCGGTGGGAGCTGAAAAAAGTTAGTTATTGATAATGATCAAGTAAAATAGAGTTGTTCTTTTTTCGCCATGCGTATATAAAATTGATAAGAAATTTTATTTTCGTTGAATTAATCTGTGTATCACTTTAATTAAAAAATACTTTTTTTTTTCACAATGCTTGTTCCCTCGAAATATAGTCGCGCTTTTATCGCTGCTACCCATAACCACCCTTGCTGATGTCGGCTACAATGCGTTCTGAACCGCTTTTCGCCCGAAGCTTCGCGACTAGTTGGATCGACCTTGGCACCTCGGTCAGCCTTAGTCACCGTCAGTGCCGGGAACTTGTATCATTTAATACAGTGTAGGGAATTCTTCCACGAGCTTCTGCGGAATACCAGGCTGTCTAGTGCAGACGGCGCTCTAAACAGTCATAGCAGCTAAAACTGAGTTGATATTAGATGTCAACGGCTCTACAATCGCTTCTACAGCGAAGCTGATAAGGGCTCACTCTTCGATGGTCGCGTCCGGCAATAGAAAAAAACTCTTATTGGTCGTATGCTGTATGTGTGAGTGAAAGCTCGCGTGGGCGAGGGACGCGCGCTTTCACGGGGAGCGAACGCACGGCGGAGAGCAAACGCGACTCCCCAGTGGAAGGGGAGAGGTGGGCGAGGATGTCATCGAGGCACCTTAGACTGCCCGTGTGCGTGCCCGCTCTCCCACTGCGGCGCATGCGCGCAGCCCTGCTGAGCTGGCAGGGCTTCGGAGGCTGTCGTTTTGACAGCGGTTGTGTGCGGTCACACAAACAACGCGCACAACTGTTGTCGACGGCGGCGGTGTTTTGCCCGCGTTTGCACCGAACGCGCGTGGCGTTGGTGACGTGTATGCGAAGAACGTGCCAACCTTTGCCGTACACCCTATGGTGGTGTACCGTAGCGACCATAAGGCCATGGTCCCTGTGGTCACTAAATAAATGAAAACCAACGGATCATATATATTTCTCATTCATTATTAGTTCAAATAACCAATTACACCATCACATCTTATTAGTTATAAATGGAAATACATAATTCCCACCATAGCACAGCTTCGCTTGTCTTCCATCTCCACCCCAGTGGAAGGGCTGACAGTTTTCTTTTTTTGTCCACTTACATGTTGCACTTCGTGTAGCTAACGGCAGTTAACTTACTTTCCTTAAGGCGAATTCCCCGCTGCCAGCCGAGAGAAAACCCAAAACGCATTAAAAAAATAACACACGTGACAGCAGTTGCGATGGCAACCACCTTTCCGGAGCCAGGCAGAGGGCGAGACCGTGCCGTCAGAAGGCGAAGCGAATGACAGAAAGTGCGCGGACGGCGCAGCGGAGTGCTCAGTGTAAACAAGAAGTCTGCCAATGAGAGCGGTTCGTTGGGGCTTCTGCGTTTGTGACCTGAGTAAATGGCTGCCTCTGACGAGGTTTTATCTCCCGCGCACGTCGGTGTGATATTATAAAAGGAGCACTTATATTTTGCTCTTCTTTCTGGAGTTTTACGTGCCAAAACCAGTTCCGATTATGAGCACGCCGTAGTGGGGGACTCCGGATTAATTTTGACCACCTGGGGTTCTTTCACGTGCACTACAACGCAAGCACACGGGCGTTTTTGCTTGTCGCATCGTTAATTTTAACCCATTTCTTGGTTATATGATAGAGATACCTGTGAATAGTAGCCTTCAATATAAAAAGTTCCGTGCAGCTCGCTCAACGTATACAGCGATGCATGCATTTTCAATTCCTCAAGTGAATCATAGTGAAACTGAAGTAAAATTGAAGCTGCAGACCTTCATGGACGATGAAAAAATTGAGCCTTTTTTCGTCCTCGATGGAAAGTGTAAGCATGGAAACGCTCCCGGGAACGTGCGCATGCACGCACACGCGGCCCGACCGGACTCCCGGAATTTCAGGCCCGGGTCCGCCCGAGCCCGCCGTGAAGGCTACTTTACCCGGCCCTTGGGCTGGGACGGGCCCGGTTTTCGGGTAGGCCCAAGCCCGTGCAGTGCTTAACCGGAGTCCAGAAACTGCGTAATGTTCACATGACTATCCTCGCCGCCTTAAGCCATTAGGACACCATCGCATGTGTACTTCTCTCGTTCCAAAGCCAGACAGCTTGTTGAAATGCTCGGCCGCGTGCACCCCCGAGCAACTTCCTCGTCTCGTTTACTTGTTATAGCTCGCGCTCAAAGGCGCGGTGTTAGACTGCACTATCTTCTAGACTGGCTCACTTTCCTGAGTACTTTCCTTGTAGCAAGCTACGTAGAAATTGTGTGAGGTTTTACTGACTTCATGATCGCCCAAGTTAATCATGCTTTAACATTTCTTCGCCGGAGTACACATGTAATCGTTATTTTACATACACCAAATCACATAGTGATATTTACGTACAATTGCAAAACACGTAGTCACTGATGACTTCACATTCTGTGTTTCTCTCGTTTACGCTCCTCCACTACCATGTAGAAACAAACAATTGCATGCGTACTTACCAAATACTACCGCTCGGTCTTTACTAGTGATAACGGTTCAGACCCGGAGTTTCTTCCGTTCAGTGAATTACCGCCAATTCACAATATACACATAGAAGAGGAGGGCGTGTTTTCCCTTTTGCTTAAGTTAGATGATTAGAAATCCAGAGCAAGCGACAACACACCAACCGCCTTTTTAGTAAGATAGGCAGAATGATGTTCTAAGTACCTGAATCTCATCATCATCATCATCAGCCTATATTCTATGTCCACTGCAGGACGAAGGCCTCTCGCTGCGATCTCCAATTACCCCTGTCTCGCGCTAGCGTATTCCAACTTGCGCTTACAAATTTCCTAACTTCATCATCCCATCTGGTTTTCTGCCGACTTCGACTGCGCTTCCCTTCTCTTGGTATTCATTCTGTAACCCTAATGGTCCACCGGTTATCCATCCTACGCATTACATGGCCTTCCCAGGTCCATTTCTTCCGCTTAATGTGAACTAGAATATCGCCTATCCCCGTTTGTTCTCTGTTTCACACCGCTCTCTTCCTGTCTCTTAACGTTAGTCCTGAAATTTTTTGTTTCATCGCTCTTTGTGCGGTCCTTAACTTGTTCTCGAGCTTCTTTGTTAAACTCCAAGTTTCTGCCCCATATGTTAGCATCGGTAGAATGCAATGATTGTACACTTTTCTTTTCAACGACAGTAGTAAGCTCCCAGTCAGGATTTGGCAATGCCTGCCGTATGCACTTCAACCCAATTTTATTCTTCTGTGAATTTCTTTCTCGTGATCATGGTCACCTATGACTAATTGACCTAGATAACCGTACTCCTTTACAGACTCTAGAGGCTGAGTGGCGATCCTGACTTCTTGTTCCCTTGCCAGGCTATTGAACATTATTTTTGTCTTCTGCATATTAATCTTCAACCCAATTCTTACACTTTCTCGATTAAGGTCCTCTATCATTTGCTGTAATTCGTCTCCATTGTTGCTGAATAGGACAATGTCATCTGCAAACCGAAGGTTGCTGAGCTATTCGCCGTTTATCCTCACTCCTAAGCCTTCCCAGTCTAAGAGCTTGAATACTTCTTCTAAGCATGCAGTGAATCGCATTGGAGAGATTGTGTCTCCTTGCCTGACCCCTTTCTTGATAGGTATCTTTTTACTTTTCTTGTGGAGAACCAAGGTAGCTGTGGAATCCTTGTAGATGTTTGCTAAGATATTCACGTATGCCTCATGTACTCCTTGATTACGCAATGCCTCTATGACTGCTGGTATCTCTACTGAATCAAATGCATTTTCATAATCCATGAAAGCCATATAGAGAGGTTGATTGTACTCCGCAGATTTCTCGATTACCTGATTGATTGTATGGATATGATCCATCGTAGAATATCCCTTCCTGAAGCCAGCCTGTTCTCTTGGTTGGCTGAAGTCAAGTGTTGCCCTGATTCTATTAGAAATTATCTCGGTGAATACTTTATTCAATACTCGAAGCAAGCTAATGGGCCTATAATTCTTCAATTCTTTAACGTCTCTCTTCTTATGGATTAGTATAATGTTGTCGTTCTTCCAGCTCTCTGGTACACTTGAAGTTGTGAGGCATTGCGTATAAAGGGCCGCAAGCTTTTCAAGCATGATATCTCCTCCATCTTTGATTAAATCTACTGTTATTCCATCTTCTCCAGCAGCTTTTCCCTTGGTCATGTCTTTCAAGGCCCCTATAACTTCATCGCTAGTTACAGAAGGAGCCTCTGTATCCGGTTCATCACTTTTTCGAATGAAAGTAGCTTGGCTGCTCTGGGGACTGTATAGGTCAGTATAGAATCCTTCTGCTGCTTTTACTATGTCATCGAAATTGCTGATGATATTACCATGCTTATCTTTCAGAGCATACATCGTGCCTTGTCCTATGCCAAGCTTTCTCACTGATTTAATGCTGCGTCCATATTTTACGGCTTCCTCAATCTTTCCCTCGTTGTAATTTCGAATATCCTTTACTTTGTTTTTGTTGATCAGTTTTGACAGTTCAGCGAATTCTATCCGATGTCTTGAGTTGGACATTTTCATGTTTTGTCGTTTCTTTATTAGGTCCTTTGTTCCATGGGAGGGCTTACCTAGGTTGAGTTGGTGCCTTACCTTCCACTTCAACTGCTGCTTCTGAGATCAACCTATTTACGGTTTCATTCATTACCTCTATGTTGTCTTTATCTTCCTTTTCTAAAGTTGCATATTTGTTTGCGAGCACCAGCCTTAATTGGTCTGTTTTTACCCTTACTGCCTCTAGGTTGGCCTGTTGCCTCTTGACTAATTTCATTCTTTCTCTCTTCAATTTGAGCGAAATCCTAGACCTCACTAACCTATGGTCACTGCACTTTACCTTACCTAACTCTTCTACATCCTGTACTATGCTTGTATCGGCAGAGAGTATGAAGTGTATTTCATTCCTTGTTTCTCCATTAGGGCTTTTCCAGGTCCAATTCCTTTGCTGTGCTTCCTGAAGAAGGTATTCGTTATTGGGAGCCTATTCCTTTCCGCGAATTCTACGAACATCTTTCCGATTACAATACTATAATCGATGCCGTAGTTGCCAATTGCTTGCTCACCAACCTGCTCTTTCCCCACTTTTGCATTGAAGTCGCCCATACCTACAGTATACCGAGTTTGCACCTTTCTCATTGCTAATTCAACATCTTCATAAAACTTTTCTATTTCTCCATCATCGTGACTAGAGGTTGGGGCGTAGGCTTGTACTACCTTCATTTTGTACCTCCCATTCAGCTTTATTACGACGACTGCTACCCTCTCATTAATGCTGTAGAATTCATCAATGTTGCCCGCTGTGTTGTTATGGACTAGAAATTCGACCCCGGATTCTCTCTTATCTGGAAGACCTCTGTAGCAGAGGACGTGGCCTGTGTAAGCAGTGTGTCAGCACTGTGTAAGCCTCACCATTTCTTCTAACCTCACTCAGGCCAATAATATCCCAGGCAATGCCTGATAATTGTTCAAATTGTCCTGCTAAGCTAGCCTCACTCGAGAGGGTGAGCGTGTTGAACGTCGCCAGGTTCAGTTTTCATTGGCGACCTGTCCGGACCCCGAGATTCTTAGCACCCTCTGCCGCGTAGCAGGTCTGACCGCCACCTTGGTCAGGTGCTCCGCAGCCACTGGGGACTGAGAGCCATGGGTTAATTGTCGGAGTCATGAGGGAGGTAGTGGCCGAATACTGCACCAGGGAGGCCAATTCCTGTTTTGGTGAGGGAGTGACTTTGATGAAGCTTAGTGGGCCTTCCTAGTTTGGTTGCATCTCAACTACTACAGCGCCACTAGCTCTCGGCAATATACACACATACACACACACATATATATATTGTAGTGGGGAATATGCATGTAGGCGCCGTGGGCACTGCCATCGCTTAGGCGCGAGACCCGAGCTCGAGCTGCGGATGTCAACAGCTAGGACTGTGCCTAAAAAGCCACTTGCGATCCCTCGGACGAGTTTCAACAGCTAGGACTGTGCACTAGTACCCAGCACCTCCACCAAATGAAAGGGGGATTTATTGAAACTCGTCCGAGGGATCGCAAGTGGCTTTTTAGGCACAGCCCTAGCTGTTGGCATCCGCAGCTCGAGCTCGGTTCTCGCGCCGAAGCGATGGCAGTGCCCACGGCGCCTACATGCATATTCCCCACTACAATATATATATATATATATATATTTTGCCGGTGTCAGGCACCACTCCATGCCTGAAAATGTAGTGGACTGGAGTAGGATTCAAACTTACGACCTTGAGATTTAAAAGCCAGGTATTCTACATCTGCTCCACGTCACCTGAATCTAATATTTCACAAATCCTTTGCTCGAGCAGAACTCTGCCATGACTGGCGTCACGCCAAAATACCTCCCATAAGAAAAAAGGCAAACCAGTCCATGGCATCCGCGTACAGACCTATATCGTTGTTATGCGCATGTGTTAAAGTACTGGAACATATAATATTCAAGCACATTTCTCTGTTCATAGAAAGCAATGGCTTAATAGATAGTCATCAGCATGATTTCCGACGCGGTTTGTCGACAGTCATGTAACTGCTCGAAATAGCTCACAACCATGGAATCTGTTTAGACAAACAGAGCCATATTGATATCTTGTTCTTAGATTTCCAAAAAGCATTTGAGCGTGTTTCACACCTTAAGCTACTTATCAAACTAAAACCAATTCAGAAAAACGACTCTTTATTAGCCTGGATCGAAGCATATCTAAACTGCAGGCATCAGTGCGTCATGGCTAATGGCAGCAATTCACCGTCTGCGCCGGTTGAATCCGGCATACCACAGAGGTCTTTCTTCGGGCCTGTCTTCTTTTTGGTTTTTATTAAAGATATCGTCCATGATATTCCGGTCAAGACACGGCTTTTCGCAGACGACTGTGTACTTTATGAGGAAGTTAACGCATACAGCGACCAAGTTCTTCTAAATAACTCTTTATCTAAAATGCAGAATTGGTGCTCTACATGGCAAATGAACATTAACCAGCAAAAAACTGTGGCGATGACTATCACCCCCACGATGGACCCTTTAAAATTCCAATGCTTTCTGGGAAACCATTGCTTGTCCTTTGTTTCAGCATATACGTACCTTGGCCTTGTCATTACAATTGATTTAAGATGGAATGAACATGTATCATACACAGAAAAAAAGGCTTTGAGAAAACAGGGATACTCAAGACGGGCTCTAGCTCAGGCCACCCATGAAATTAAACTATTAGCCTATAAAACCAATGTGATAACATTACTAGAGTATGCGTCGGCCCTCTGGGGCGCGCACACACAAGTTAACATAAATAAACTTAAATCAGTACAGAGGAAAGCTGTAAGATTTATATTTATTGCCTACCAACGCGACACATCTGCAACAGATCTCCTGGAAAGCGCAAAGTTGGAAACTTTAGAATTGAGACCGTATCGTGACAGAATGAAGCTATTCTATCTTATACATAATGACAAATTAACAATAGAGATAAATGTTGTCGCAGTTTCACCTGAAAGGCGAAGCATCAATTGCGATAGCAAATTTGTAGAGAGCTATACGGAGTAATGATAGCAGCTTTATCAGCTGTATAAACTTGGACATGCAGCAGCACCGGCAACACGCAGAACTGTTGTCGACGCCGTCGGCGTTTTGCCCGCGTTCGCACAAAATGCGTGCGGCGTTGGTGACTGGTGCCGGAGCCTCTGATATAAATAGGCACTTGGTGCCGCAGCTAAACGTCGCCTCCCTTCCCTCTCCCCCCCCCCCCCATGGCTTTTCGCGCGTTGGAAGAAGGCGCGTTTGCTCTACATATATGGTTATTGTAAAGGAGGAAAGAGACGCCTACTTCTGCAGTTCTTAAGGGAGCACGGCGCTAAACGCGCGTTTGTTCTCCCCCGTGGGTTCACTCCCCGTGAAAGCGCGCGTCCCTCGCGCCCTTTCACTCGCACATACAGCGTTCGGCGCGCGGCGCCGATTTCATCTTCATTGACGTCATACGGAACCTCACGGCGACGGCGACGGCGACGCCGACGGCAGAAATCTGCTTTGGAGTGTCCATATAATTGCTATCGCAATAAAAGTAAATACGTCATACCAATCTTTCGCCCCGAAACGCGCTCATCTCACCCTAAAAAAGTTACTGAACACCTCTGCCATACCAATATATACAGGTATTCTTTATTTCCTCGTGCGATTAACGACTGGAATAATTTGCCACCCCAGGTTCTCGATAGCACCGATCTGAAATAGTTCGTTCGCGCGTAGCCTGCACTGTATTACTTACGAGTCTATGTGATTTATTTTTACAGCTAGTGCACTTTGTTCTGACCCCCCATGCAGTCACAGGGACTACTTGTATTGCTATATAACTTGTTGTAATGTTTGTAATTGAACATGCTCGTGTGTACTTATACTATTGCTTTCGACATTATTTTCTATGTGGGTGTCATCTGGCGTTGCTTTTGTTTGCGAGCATAACTTCCGAAGTGATTTACTTGTTAAACTTTGTTTTTGAGCGGAATATGCATCTGTTCCCGCCCTTTTTATTACGTTATATAAGTGTTAACTGCTACTATTGTGGTGCTTACATGGTGGTAGTTGATGTTGCTGTATTATTACATAACTGTTTTGATTTGTGTGTAATTCGGGCTCTCATTCTATAGGATTTCTACTTTTTTTACAGCAGTAAGATGGGCTCTACATTTCACTTTGGGGTTTTTTTTTTCACTTCTGTATTTTCTGTGTCGTGGTATTTCCAATGTATAGCTCACCCCTGCCTGAAGTCTGGCATTCAGAGTGGCAGTATTTTCTTAAATAAAAATAAAATTTCACATCATCTTTCTGTCTCCGCTTTCACCTCGCTCGATGCAGCGTAGCCGACCATGCACGAACTTGGTTAACCAACCCCCTTAGCTTTTTCTTCCGCTAAACCAAATTTGATCGCGCATTAACAAGTTGATTAAGGAAAGCAAAGTATCATGCGATCCTCGCATACATGATCCTCGAACCACAGAGTAAATAAACAGCCCTCAAATTGATCTGTTGATTCCATTCCGATGGCCGGGATTATCCGATTGGCAAAGCCTTCCAGCCCCATCCAGTAGAGGGTGACAATACTACTAGACACTTTAGAAGAAACCTGTTGACATGGTTTATTAAACGGGGGTTCTCCCCATTTCAAAACAACATACCCGCCAGTGCTAGTATTTTGCTGGCTTCACTGTGGGCCAACTCAGCCCCTATCGTCTCTGAGCTCGGCTTCCGAACGCCTTTGCGGCACAAGCGCAGCTACGTATAGTGTTGCGACTCGGAGGACCTAGCTTGCACCATGCTTGTACTCACCTTGTCAACGAAGAATGCCAGGCATGATGCGTAGACCTTGCCCATGTGACTGAGCTGCTGGTCAGAGGTCTCCGATGCATGTGCCGCCCGCAAGAGGCTCTCGTTGGCGGCGGCCACGTAGTCACTCCTCATGGACGCCATGTACGAGACGTTGCGACTGGCGGACGACGTCCAGTCTGGCTCAGTCTTCATGACAGGCGCATATGACCGCCAGCGACCACACACAAAGGCGTAGAAGTCCGTGCAAGGGTCGGCCGACACGTTCATGGCGGCGGCGATGAACTTCGCGGCAGTAAGGCAGTCGGGAGAGTTACAATGCTTGTTCATTTCCTGAACAGAAGTCGTGGAAGATGTCGTTTAGCTAATTGGGTCCTCAAAGATACGAATGAAAGTAAGCGAAGCCGATATCACCGTTATTACACGGTGACTGGTAGGTATACAATCTCCACAGTATTCGTGATATTTAACACCTCAAAGCACCACAGAAGCCATCACAGACGTCGTAGTGGAGGGATCCCCGATTAAAGTTTCATAAACTAGTTTTTTTTTTCTTTTTTTTTGTTAGGTACGCAAAAAATTTGGTAAACGTATCTTCACATATCACTCCCACGTGATTCCAGTTGCGGTGGTACCAGGGAATGAAACCAGTGACCTCGTGCTCAGAAGCAGAGCTTCGTAGCCACTACTGAGCAACTGCGATTGGCCACCGTCCCAGAGCCACGGGACACTCGCAGAGCCGCCCCAGGCGGTCATTGTGATGAAGGCAGTCAACTCGTTATGCACGAAGCCTGCCGCGTGTAAAACGAATGGCTACGTACAGATTCCGCCAAGCTGAAGTGGTGAATTAATTGTGACATGCACATATTGGACCTGTTCAGGGAGTGTAGACAAATTGATCAGACATATCCTGGGTCACTTTGACCGATTTCGGAAGGGAAACGCTGTAGCCAATCTGTGTATCGAACAAAACCGACCATCAAGTCCTATACCAATGTGCGGAATATGTATACCGGGTGTCCCAGTTGAATTGGACCAAGATTTAATAAAAAAAACCTGAGCTCTAGAGAAATCGTACCGACTACATAGCAGCCGTAGTCATGTGTACTTACAGTCAGTATTTTTTTTCATATCGAAATATGAAATTATTGCTTTTAATTATTGAACTTTTTAATTTTTACTTGAAAATTGCAAAAATATCAATTACAAACCTGTAGGGCACCGCAAATACCCTCCAAATCAAGCATTTGTTTCGTGCTCAGCTTTGCCTCGCTGGTTTTTCTGAGAGAAAAAAAAACTATGTGGCTTGCACTGGAGGCGCAATGCTAAAGACACAGCGGCGCTGATGGGCACCTAGCTAGTCCTGGCTTTTGGGCTAGGCTAATCACTACCAAGTAATTCCCAGCATTTTCCCGAATTTATTGATTATTGATCGATTATTCATTAGCTATTGATTGGCTATCGATTGGCTATCGCAAGGTATTGGCTACGTATTTGGGCTAGGCTAAGCCCTACCAAGTCATCCCCAACATTTTACGGAATTTATTTACTATTGATCGATTATCGATTAGCTATTGATTAGCTATTGATTGGCTATCGATGACTGACTAAGCTTGATTAGTCCCAACCCTGCTTAGCTAGGCTTAGCCAGGATCAGCTTCGCTAGTTCACAGTGGTATGCGCACTTGCGCTTGGACCCTTTCTGCACTACCGCCAGGCTCGGCCCACATTTTTTGTGGACGACTAACAGAATAGGTGAGTCGTAAACTCGTAAAGGCTCATGGGACGCGTAGTCTGCTCGGCACTTCCGGTTCAACCGCTGACGGTTCTGCTAGAAAAAAAATTATTTTAAGTGACTGCCTATGCTCAGATATAATGGTCAGTTATCGATGCAACCGTCGCAGGCTCTACGTATTTGCAGCGTGGGCGATACTTTGTGACGAAACTGCACAGAGAGCAAGCGCGACCGGCTCCGCGAACGGAGAATCGTGCGCCGGAACCGTCAGCGGTTGAACCGGAAGCGCCGAGCAGACGACGCGTCCCATGAGCCTTTGCGAGTTTACGCCTCACCTAAAGCGGCCGGCTTAAACAGCTTCGCTGTTAAAACCAAAGCGCGCGAAACATCCAAAACACGAAATATAAATGCGGCCGCGCGCCACTATAGTATTCAAGCGCTCCCCAGCGAATAGTCACGCATATACGGCTTTACTAGCAGGGGCAGCTCGATACATGACTTCACGCTATGTGATGGTCGCGGCATCATGAGAACACGGATTTCGAAGCCGGGAAACCGTGACAGCGCACTTGGGACTGTAAATTTGTGCACTGTTTTTTTATCATTGGTTGAGTGTCTTTTGTGGCTGTGTTTCATGATACGCGAAGCTGAAAGCTATCCCTAGTGCCTCATGACCGAGCACAACATTTCTGCGTCCGCAGTTGCTGACGCTTATCGCACCACGCTTGTTAGGTCGCAAAACCTCTCGAGCCATGCTACATGACAAAAGCCCTGTACGATGCGGCGTACAAGATTATCCAAGCTATAAGAGGACCCAAGCTATAATTAAAAAATTCACTAATTAAAAGCAAATAATTATTACTTCGTATGAAAAAATCACTGGCTGTAAGTAAACACGACTGTCGCTATACTATGCAGTGGGTACGATTTCTCTAGAGCTCCTGTTTTTTTGTTTTTTTTAATCTTGGTCTATATTAACTGGGACACCCGGTATAGTTATGTAATGTATGGTACGAAGTGTAATACTATAGCAATGGGCAAAATAAGCAGGTATTCTAGCCTGGAAAGCTTTCGCTCTAGTGTTGGCCCTTCGTTCGCTTTTTTGCGCGCTGCGGAGGAATCACCGTGTAATTCATGTATGCACATAGTCACGCACCTTGAGCCAGGTAGATTGTGCGAAGGCGGCGCCATCCGTCCGGTGCATCGCGACAAGCCGCGCAAGGAGCACCACGATGGCCACGAACGCTGCGCACACGACGGCCACGAGGACGGCGCGGGTCATGTCCGTGCGGTTAAGGCCCGTGCTTTCTGTCGAGTGACCGCTCTTGCGAGCTCCACTAGTCGAGACGCTGGAGCCGCCTCCGTCCGACAACAGCTCTGCCACACTTCGAGGAGCATTCATAGCGGCTGGGCTGTCCACCTCCATGACAGCCTCGTGCAGGACGACCTGAATTCGCCAATGCCGTTGCGCTATACTTTCAAATGGGAAGAACCGAGGATATTTCAGTAAAATAGAGCGTTTGATAAGTTGGTTAAAAAGAAGCGGCGTGAACATCCGTATGTGTTTTTTTTTCGAGCATATATATGTTTGTGCGTGTGCGTGTGTGTGTTTGAAATAGATATTGTTTTAATTCACATAGGTCATGCAGAGCCATTCAGACTTTAGGGTGGATTGCATGAAGATGGAGGCATTACATGCCTAAGTCGCGATATCCAGATGGCTAATTAATAAGATTCACCAATTACGTTTTTATTATTCACTTCAGGGAACGATTTGCAATTGCGAAACTGAACCCGAGCAGTGGTGAAGTCATGTTGGCTTAGGAAAAAGTCTGAGTCAAGCACGACTTCCAAGGTAGCCAGCCCCACGACCTGCTTAAGAATGCATCAATTGGCATTTCACTAAAGATCGTCGCCAACTGCTAGAGGGACGACTATCTCTGAAAAGATGCTTGTCTTAAAATTACTGCTCCACCACAACAGCGTGACAATATGAGTGGATTCAGCGACAAATTGAGTCAACCGACATAATGTAGGCAGCAGGCACCGAAATAATTAAGCATGGGCATGTTCTAAAGGTCGGTCAGTCAGGCCCCCGAGGAGCTCTGTATCTGGTCCACAGCTGTCCTGAAATACGCCGAGTGAATGATAAGTGAATTGAACACAGGTTTAATCGCGATTGACATTTAACCAGTTAATAGAACCAAGTCCCGTCAATCAACGAAGCATGCGAGAGTGCCGTCATAGAATTTCGTGTGCGCGATGTCTTGGGATAGTTTCCTCACTCAAACGTATACACTAATTCTATTTCTTTGGCCAGAATAGGTTAGTCCTCCTATGCCGTGGCATATAGAATTTAACGATACAAACTACAAGCCCGATATACCAGTAGACAGAAGCTGCGCTGCGGCGGCGATTTTTGAATGTTTAGGAACAAATGCATATAAATGAAAACGTTTTAGACAGATTTCCTTTTTTCTTTCAATCTTTTCTTTTTCTGTCATCATGCCGGCTAATCCCCGCAAAACAATGAATCGATTGCTGTAATCAAGTGTGGCATTTAAAGCCGCAGTGCTATTCGAAATGCTTACCTGGTCAGAATGTTTCTCTTTCTCAGTCGCTGAGCTGAGCATCTCCGTTTCCGTAGGTTGCCCCTCTTGATCGTGCAGCTGAGGTGCAAGCAGTCGTTTGTGCGTCAGTGGCACTGCGACTGCTTCGGACTCCTCGAGGAGAGCCTCTCTGTCAGAACGGTGCAAGCCGGGCACGGCTCGTTTAGCACGGGACTTGTTAATACTGTACTTCTCGCGGTGGCGCCCGCCTCCGTCTTTGGACCACCGCTCGTCGTAACCCGATGGTTGTTTCTCCCACGCTAGTAAGTCGGGTTGCGCCACGGGATGCTTGACTGCAGACCCGGGTTCGGCATCGTCCACTGAAGCGGCTGCTTTGCCAGCAACCGTGAGGCGAGCGTAGCGGGCACGCCTCTTACCTAGCCCGCGGGTCGCTGCTGGTTTCCCCGAAGACACGGGTTGGTGTGCGGAGGGCGTGGTCTTCTTTCGACCTCGTTCCTCCTCTGTATCTGGCTCGTGTCCAACAACATTTCTCTTGCTTTTCTTGGATGGGCCGCAGAGGACGTAGCTTTCTCCTTTATCATCCGAACCATTCGTTGTCTTCGCAGGGACTGCAGTTTGCTTTTGGGTCCGCATCGTTCACTTCGTTTCTGTCTTCTTTCGCAGTCTCTTCTCCGGCTGCTGGTGTTAGAATGAACGCGTGCGGCGAAGCCAGCGTTTTCCGCAGGTCGTGACGCCTGAATTATGAAATAATCACGATGATTATGATAATTATGAGACTTAGATATGGCAGGTACCCTTAATATGTGATGGGCCGCGATTGGGGTGGTCTTAGAAAACGCAATTAAATAATAATAATTGGAATGATAATATTATAATATTATTGTAGGCACGAAATGAAGAGGAAGAAAAACATAAAAGTAGTAACAACTGGATACCAAGAAATTCATTACTCACTCCAGATGAATGGACATTAGATTTGAATTCAAAGATAGAGAAGGTTCATTCAACGAGTCAGAGAGTGAATAATATGGAATAAAGACAGTAGGGACCGCAGAGAAAGAGGAAAGTAACATGGTAAACAAAAAAATCGTAGTTTCGCCCGAAAGGCGAAGCATCAATTGCGATAGCAAATTAGTAGATATCTATACGGAGTCAGGATAGCAGTTTTATCGGCCGTATTAACTTGGACACATTCGCTTACTAACTGAATTAACGAGTATGGTGTCAGCGTGCACAAGCAAACATGAACACATCATACTCGATGACCGCTTACACTCACTGTCAAATCGCTGGCGTGAGCAAGCGCGACTCCAGTGAGCGAAGTGATCTTCGTGCGGTCCATCGTTTCAAGGGAAACTGAGCGGTGAAATCACAGCGCGCACAAAAGTAGGAGCTGTCTGCAAATCGCTTTAAAGATACGGCGTCCTTGACCGCCCGCGGCCGCACAGATTAGAAGTATACGCAGTTGCTGGCAGAATAGAAGCCTCACCCCCCCCCCTCCCGCGCTGCCTTCCCGCTTTACTCCTTGCGCGCGCGAGATTGACCCTCGCAATTCACAAATGCACCTTGACTTCACCCTGCACCAGTGTCGCCATGTTTGGCTATATATATACATATATATAGCCAAATTGGGCTACAGAAAAAAAATTGTGGCGTCCACATGGACGAGTTGGCTATGTGGCTATATTTGGGCCACTAAAAATCTGCGACTTGGCTTTGTTTGGGCTTTAAGTGGCGCCCTAATCCACGCTCCAGAGTAGAAGCAAATCGAGTAGAAACAAATCTGGAAGGCTATATTTAAGCTGACAGAGCCGGCCGCGCAGCTGTGCGTGATTGCGTATGCGAAATCCCTCCCCCCTCCCCTCTGTGCCATTGTCTGAGCCGGTGGCTTTGGTATTTGACGCACTTAAACTTACACCCCGCTTCATCGCCAGACACCCAATCCCCAGGAATCGGGATGAGCCTGGGAGTAGATGGTTTTTCACAGTACACTGTCCTTACATGGCTAAGCTCACAAGTGAGAACAATAAAATCGGGTCGGGTGATCGTGGCGCTGACATGAAAGAAAGGAAGCACGGGTAGAAGACACGCTCCAGCGTGTTCATGGTCATGGCTTCTGGGTGAAGTATTAAAAGTTAAATTATGGCGTTTTACGTGCCAAAACCACGATATGATTATGAGGCACGCCGTAGTGGGGGACTCCGGAAATTTGGACCACCTGGGGTTCTTTAACGTGCACCTAAATCTAGGTACACGGGTGTTTTCGCATTTCGCCCCCATCGAAATGTGGCCGCCGTGGCCGGGACTCGATCCCGCGACCTCGTGCTCAGCAGCCCAACACCATAGCCACTGAGCAACCACGGCGGGTTGGGTGAAGTGTCGCGCCGGATACAGCTTTCCATGGGCTCCACGTTTCTCACGCTAAGCTTTAGTGCCATTTTCCTTTCCCTGCGAGATTAATTTTGGTTTTGTGCTTGCATTCGAGATTCATTTCAATAGGTTAGACTTTAGATCGCATCATAGAGCACGAGGAGAGGACAATCGAACCATGGGGAAGTGGGCCAAGTGTGCTAGAAAGTATAAAAAAGAATGAGAGCAAGACCTCGAGCTCGAAGGTGGGTCCTGGTGCTTTTACTTATAGATGGTTTGCGCGTAACGTCACATGCGGATACTCATTGTGCTAATATCGCAACATGTTTGCCACGATGACATCAGTGCACAACTACACGTCAGCATCAACCACCGTGTTAGCTTAGCAGGTGAGGTGTCGCGCTGTTGGCTCGATGACGCGGGTTTGATTCCCGGCCACTGCGGCCGCATTTCGATCGAGGCGAAATGCAGGAGCACCCGTGTACTTATATTTAGGTACGCGTTAAAGAACCCCAGGTGGTCAGAATTTTTCCGGAGTCCCCCACTGCGCCATGCCTCCTAATCAGATCGTGGTTCTGGCACGTAAAACCCCAGCAATTCTTATTATTAGCACATCAACATGGTTTGCTTTTTGACAGTAACCGGTTTTCACAGGATTACCACTGTTCTCAATTTGCTCTTTGTGCGCCGTCTCGGCTTTCACCATTTCTAGCGAGTTACGTTCGGGACGTGCTCGTCGCCGAAAAGGACCGCGCGCTACTTACACTGGTGGGCCGTTTTGCGCCGTAATCTTTTAAAGCTTCGCTTACATAGATTCAGACAGTGAGTGGCATCTGTTATCTGTCACTTTATTTTAACCCATGTTCTTGGCGTGCTAGAGACCTAGGATGGCAGCCAGGTTGATGTAGGACACTATATAGAGTGTGTCCCAGCTAACCCGGGCCAAGCTAACTACAAAAAACAGACAAAAAACAGAAAAGAAGATAGGAGCATCAGACTAATAACGCCAGATATCATAGCGCGAAAGGCTGGTTTTGGCTCATAAAAAAAGAGCCATGGGCGCGTCGACATTGCAGACCGCTGAACTTTGTCTATGTCGTAGGCAGAGGTCACGTGAAAGGTCGATGATGCTGAACATTGTTTCGCGTTCACTACAGCTGAAAAGTGGGTTTCATAGTTAATATTACTGTAAATAACTAAAAATAATAACTTAGTACTATCTATCATAAAATAAAAGCACTGATTTCACCCTCTGAAGCGATTCGTTGGAAGTATTGTATGTGCAAGCATCATCTCGCTGTTGTTGATGTCAAAGGTAGACCGTCACGGCGACACGGACATTTTGTTACGACATTTTGTGCAAAAAAGGATTGCCGCAGTCGAATATCAAAATGTGTACACACATAATAGTGCAAATAAACATGCCTATATTTGGCTACCATATTTCTTGCTCTTTTTTGTGTTTGGCTACATTTGGGTGACAATTCATAGCCAGGAATTTGGAACATTTCGTTCAGTTTCCTTTTTCTGCCACCACGTGGCGTATCGACCTTAAAGAATTCGAAATTCCCGCTGTGACGTATGCCATGACGCACAGCTGCAAAAAACACAGTAAAAAGAAGCACACCCTAAGACTGTCGCTTCACCTCGGCACTTGGAAACGAGTCTGCTTATATATCAGCGTTATCTCGAGCACGGCCAGCTATTTGCTCTACTGACAATGAATCGACGGTTTTGCTAGACACCTGGCCTGAAAGCTCGTTCGCATTCCGGAGAGGTGTCTGGCCCAGATAACGGCTACCGCGAAGCTTCCGTTGAATAATTTTTTTTCTTGAGTTGACTTTTTATTTGTGCACCACTGTGGCCACGGTCTTGCGTATACGTAAGGGTTCCGGTTCATGGGTTTCCTATTGAAGTGGCATGATCCATTGTTTAAGAGGAAGCATTAGCGCGGGCCTATTTTCGATACCGGATACTCAAATACATGTAAAACGCAGGAATGCTTTTATGAGAATACCGCTGAACCAATTTGAATCAAATTTGTTGCATTTAAGAGTAAAAGTTAAATTGCAGAGACTGCAGCAAATAGAATTTTCGTTTAAATAGTGTAATGTTTTACAATAATTTCAGGATATTGGTAAACTTGCAAAAAAAATAGAAGCATGAAGTTTACAAATCAGCAACTCAGACATGAAAAACAAATATGGCATTTCTATAAACGACACCCGTTGGAGCATCACAAGCGAACATTTTTTTTTTGCTATACCTTAAAACTTACCTGAATTTGTTATAATGTTTGGAAGGGTTTTGCAAATGCAAAATTGACAATTTTGTGGTGTATTTCAGGGTGGTGCATGATATATGATTGCTGTCCGCTTTGGATGTATTATTAGGTGCAGTTAGGAGAATTCCGATATCGTTTTTAGTGGCTGAGGTACATAGAACAAGTTTTCTTTTACAAATTTTGCAATTCTTTAAAATTTTCCGTAGAAAAAGTAGACAGCCCATGATAAAATATCCCTTTCTGAAATCACTACACTTTAACTTTTTTTCGAAATTTAACATAACTCATCAGATTTGGTGCAGCGGTTGCTCTGAGAAAAGATTGCCAATTTCCCATGTATTTGGATAGGAGCCCCCAAGCTCAATGTTCCCCTTAAGTTAAAGTTTAAATAATAGACTTGTTGGTAAGACATGTTTGTAAGCGTGCGATGGTGGCCTAATGAGCTAGAGCACCGGCGTGCTGGGCTCAACGACAGAGGCCATGTTTGTAAAGCGGCTTGGGAAGGAAGAGGAGCAAAGAAAGGGGGAAGGCAGGGATGTTATTCCGAAGCGTGTCTGCTTGGCTAAAATTACTAAATGTTGTGGTCGTTATGCCACCTTACATGTTTTGAATTTTGTTGCAAGAAGTGAAGGGAACGCCCTCAATTTCTAACTGCGGTATTGTTATGACCAAGAACCATCCTCTGACAGCATAAGACCTAAATATTTCACTGCATAATTCCATGAGCATAATTTCTATTTCATTCCGCTATTATTGTGCTATCGTCAATCAATCGAGATTAGGCCACCGTCGTCATGGCATTGTAATTGCGTCGCAATTGTTTATCGCCATCACTTCAGAATCATCTCATCGTCGTCATGCCGTCGTCCTCATATGCCTTCGTCGTTCTATCGACATCATTCCTTCTTCGTAATTCCAACGTCGTCCCTGCATGCACCGTCGGCCTGCGGTCCTTGTTCTACCGTCCTGAGATAACAATGGCGAGCGATGGTCATCACAAAGCGGGTCAATCAGCGAGACAGTGTATGGTCGCATATAGCCGAATCACTTGAAACATCAAAAGAAACACTGCAGATTGTAAACAAAGGTGTCTTAGCTAACACGGTGTATCGCTTCTTCGCTATATTATGTGAATGTTAATTCCATTAACTTCGATAGTCTTCGTAACATGAATTCTGCCGGAATTCTTTCGTCTTCGCGACACTAACAAACATTGGTCCACATTGTTCCCAGCTTATTAACGCCTCGAATTCCTAGATGTGATCGTGATCAGGCGTGTGACGGACGACCCTTAGTTTGATGGAGGTGGCGGTGTAATTTCGACAGCGGCGCCGTCTATCAACAAGAGGATGCGTATTGGGATTGGTGGGAATAGCGGCGAAAGGCAAACTTCAAGAGTTGCTAGACATCCCAGAGTTAAATAAAACTGACAAAGAGTTAGAAAAATATATGCATTGCAATTGCGTTAAAGAAATTGGAAACTATTTTATTGGTCCAAGGTATCCAAGCTATCCTTAACAGGAGTCAATTAGATGAGTTTCAGTACAGCTCGTTACATTTCTCTGGAGCGGAATACGTGCCTAGAGGCGGAGGAGGCTGCAATATTTTGTTGCTGCACAAAAATATGTAGATTTGCGGCGTGATCATTTTAATGGAAAACAAAAATTAAATAAGTTTTCAAGAAGTTCTTAGAGTACTTAGATAAAATTGTAGCAAATAAATTCTGAACAGTTCATTTACAACTTTCTTGTGTGTTAAGGCATAGGGCAACTCACTACTGGTTTCCATTATTTTTCTTCGTTATATTTTCAAGCGAGTTGAATATTCTGGCGTAGTTTATTGCACAATTAGCCCAACTAGTTCAATTGAGACTTTCAGTGTCCACTGTTCTTAGATAAGTGCTTTAAGTCGATGCGAATGCTGCAAACTTTCTAAACATCGGTGAGATGGATGTGAAAAACAAAATAGAGATGCAGAACATTGTATTGTCTCAGTAAACTTTTATTTTGAATGCTATTTCCACTCGTTAAGTGGCTAAACCCTCGTGTTCGCAGCCTTGTATGTTTTTTGTAGCACTATAGGGTGCGTTGTCTGTGAATTTACGTGAATAAACAAGCAGGTCATATTTTAATCTGACAGAAAAAGAACTACGTTGCCTATGTTGCACATGCACTGTACTGAAACACCAGTAGACAGAGTCAAAATTTGCATATATTTCGAAACAAAGATGCCAAAATGTTTGACTGAAACACTGACATCATTATATCGAAGCCGAATACAGCAATAAAAATGGCATGTTCTGTGTGAAAATATGATGAGCGTTTGCCTTGTGGGTCAACAATTTCTGTATAATGAAAAAAAAGCTTCTAGTGGCCGTTTATTATCGTATTCCTGAAAGCCAGTACCCAGTGTATCTAAATGTATATTAGCGCGAAAATTATTGGCTAGAGTTCCATCACGGCAGGTACATCCGTATGACTATAGGAGATTCAAAAGTGAGATTAAATGGCGGGCCGCGGCGTGTAGGGAAGGGTTCACCTATGCCTTCGCTATAATAATGTTACGGGAAGGAAGAAACGTACTGGTTTTATAGATCTGTTTTAATGGCTGCGCAGAAAAGTGAAAACCCAGAATCTTCTTTGTCGTCTCCCGAGGCACCAACCATGTCCTCTTCTTTCCACCTTACGCACTGTGACATTACCCCCTTCAGAAGAAGCACCTTACTGGTGCGACTCACTGGTTCCAGAAAGGAACGGTTTGAGGCGGCTGACGTGGACGACGTCAGATAGAGGTGAAGGCACGGTAGCATCCAGTGGAGACACTTCATATGTGACAGGCGTCACCTGGCGGAGAATGCGATAAGGGCCGTAGTATCGCGAAAGGAGTTTCTCCGAAAGACCTACACGTCGAGATGGAGACCAAACTAGCACAAGAGCACCTGGTTCGTATTCGACATCGCGGTGGCGCTGATCGTAACGGCACTTCTGACGTGTCTGTGAAGCAGAGAGACGAAGACGGGCAATCTGGCGTGCCTGGGTCGCTGTGGTTATGACATCACGAGCGTACTCCGTCGGGCGAGTCGAGTGTGGTCGAAAGAAGAGTCTCGAAAGGCAAGGTCGGTTCACGGCCATATAGAAGGTAAAAGGGCGAATAACCAGCTCTGTCGTGGCGCGAGGAATTGTACGCAAACGTGACAAATTGTAAAGCAGTGTCCCAGTCGCGATGATCGGAGGAAACATACATCGCGAGCATGTCAGTTATTGTCCGGTTCAGGCGTTCAGTAAGACCGTTAGTTTGAGGATGGTAGGCTGTAGTAAGCTTGTGTTTAGTAGCACAGGATCGAAGTAAGTCGTCGATGACTTTGGCAAGAAAGTATCGCCCGCGATCGGTGAGAAGTTGACGAGGTGCGCCGTGGTGTAAGATAACGTCGTGAAGCAAGAAGTCACCGACGTCTGTAGCGCAACTGGTGGGAAGGGCTCTTGTAATGGCATAGCGGGTGGTATAGTCCGTAGCGACGGCAATCCACTTATTTCCGTCGTTTGATATAGGGAATGGTCCGAGAAGATCAAGGCCAACGCGAAAAAAAGGGTCGGTCGGTATATCCAGAGGCTGCAACAGACCAGCGGGATGTACAGCTGGTCGTTTTCGGCGTTGACACGACTCACACGCGGCGACATAGCGACGGACGGAGCGGTTGAGACGGGGCCAGAAAAATCGTCGCCGAATTCGGTCATAGGTCCGAGAGACGCCAAGGTGTCCAGCAGTGGGAACGTCGTGCAGTTGCTGGAGTACAGTCTGCTGAAGATGAGACGGAATGACGATTAGCAGCTCGGGCCCGTCTGGGTGCATGTTGCGGCGATACAGGGTGTCATTTTGTAGTACGAACATGTGAAGGGATGGGTCAGACGGGTCAGAGAGCAGGCGTTCGATAAGCTACCGTAACGATTCATCGCGTCGCTGTTCAGCCCCTATGTCTTTCAAGGCGGAAAGCGAGAGAACGCAGACCGGTGTGGCATCCACTAAATCGTTCGGTGCATCGACGGGGTGACGAGACAGGCAGTCGGCGTCCTGATGTAAACGACCCGACTTGTAGATACAGTGTATGTGTATTCCTGAAGGCGTAGGGCCCAGCGACCGAGGCGTCCGGTGGGATCCTTGAGGGAAGAAAGCCAACAAAGGGCGTGGTGATCGGTTATAACCGTAAATGGTCGACCATATATGTAAGGTCGGAACTTGCCCACAGCCCAAACGAGGGCGAGACATTCCCACTCAGTAATCGAATAATTGCGCTCAGACGGGGAGAGGAGGCGGCTGGCGTAGGCGATAACGCGGTTGTGCCCACGTTGGCGTTGGGCTAAAATTGCGCCGATGCCGTATCCACTGGCGTCAGTGTGAATTTCTGTCGGAGCAGAAGCGTCAAAATGGGCGAGAACAGGTGGTGTGGTGAGTAGCGTGATGAGGCGCGAGAAAGAAGTCGCTTGTTCAGAGCCCCAGCAGAAAGGAACGTCTTTCTTGAGGAGGTCAGTCAGGGGACGAGCAACATGCGCCAAATTTTGCACAAACCGGCGGAAGAAAGAACAAAGACCGATAAAGCTGCGAACATCTTTGGCAGAGGTCGGTACAGGGAAATTCTGCACTGCACGAACTTTAGCGGGATCGGGGCGAATGCCTGACGAATCGACGAGATGTCCGAGCATGGTTATTTGGCGGTGACCGAAGTGGCACTTGGACGAGTTGAGCTGCAGGCCAGCGGCGCGAAAAACGGAAAGCACAGATGAAAGTCGTTCAAGATGGGCCGCAAAAGTTGGATGGAATACGATGACGTCATCCAAGTAACACAAGCAGATGGACCATGTCAATCCACGCAAGAGCATGTCCATCATACGTTCAAAGGTTGCCGGGGCATTGCACAAGCCGAAAGGCATTACCCTAAACTGATAGAGGCCGTCAGGTGTAACGAATGCGGTCTTCTCACGGTCCCTTTCATCCACGGCAATTTGCCAATATCCGGAGCGAAGGTCTATTGATGAAAAATAAGTGGCACCGTGAAGACAGTCCAGAGCATCGTCGATCCGTGGAAGCGGGTATACATCCCTCTTGGTGATCTGGTTTAGATGACGATAGTCCACGCAGAATCGCCAGCTGTTGTCCTTCTTTTTGACGAGCACAACAGGGGAAGCCCACGGACTGGAAGAGTGTTCAATAATCCCTTTGGCAAGCATTTTGTCAACTTCGCTCTGGATAACTTGTCGCTCAGAGGGCGACACCCGGTATGGGCGTCGGCGAACAGGTGCCGCATCGCCTGTATTTATACGATGCTTCACAACCGTAGTTTGACCCAAAGAGCGATTGTTCAGGTCGAAAATGTCGGCGAAGGACTCGAGGAGGTCATGGAGCTCTGCGGCGGATTGGGGGTCGAGGTCCGGCGCAATCATCTTTGCAATGTCGTCGGCCGGGGCAGATGCAGAAGGCGCAGAACGAGCACTGGTCGAAGATGTCGCAACAGATAGTGCTGAAATATAGCACTCGCGGGACGGTGACAACGTGGCAAGTGACATCCCTCGAGGAAGTACCTGAGGGCACTGGCCGAAATTGAGGATGGGAAGACAGGTCTGATTGGCCGCTACAGAAATGACGGTGTGTGGGAAGGAGACATTGTGGGAAAGCAGGACTGAAGTCGCGGGAGTGAGGACATAGTCTCCGTCTGGAACAGGTGGAGAGGCGAAAACGGTGATGCAGGTTGCTGCTTGGGGAAGAAGACGAATAAAATCCGCAGAACAAAGCTGAGTTGGGGCTTGAGCAGGAAGGTCAATGGAAAGGGGTAGGTCAAGTTGGACAACACCGCCTGAACAGTCAATCAGAGCAGAATGGGTGGTCAAAAAGTCGAGGCCGAGGATCACATCGTGGGGGCAGCGTTCGAGCACACTAAACAAAACGGACGTGTGGCGTCCGGCGACACTGACACGTGCAGCACACATTCCGAGCACAGCCGGAGTTCCACCGTCGGCGACCTGTAGCAGTCGAGTCGGAGCAGGAGTAAGGACTTTCTTCAGGCGCGTTTGAAGGTCAGCACTCATGATGGAAACTTGCGCTCCAGTGTCGATGAGTGCTGTAACAGGCAAACCATCCACATCCACGTCCAAAAGGTTCCGATCAGTAGGCAGGGTCAACAGAGGAATTTCAGGCCGGGGTGCTAGAGCAGCGTCACCTCCAGGAGCTGCCCCAGTCCGTTTCCCGTCGGAGAGCGGCGACGGTAAGCAGGGGACGGGGAACGACGCAGTTGGGGTGAACGGGAGCGGCTACTGTGCGGTGATGATGAGCGGTTAGTCGCAGTGACTCGGGCGTTGTCAGGTGCATCTTCGAACTCGGTGGGGGGGCGCAGGCGGGCGAGGATTCAGTGGGGAGCGGCGGTAGGCGGGAAAGCTTGGTCGAGAGAGGGCCGGCCAGGAACTTCGGCAATGGCGAGAGATGTGGCCCACACGTCCACAATAGAAGCAGATGGGTCGATCATCATGTGTGCGCCATTCGGCCGGGTTGCGATAGCTCGGGTAAGTACCGCTCTGGTTCCGGTAAACAGGGGCACAGGCAGCAGACGAAGCGAAGTCAGGACGGTTGGCGGAGCAGATGGATTGCAGACCCACATTGGAAAGTTCTTGGCGAACGACCGATTGAATGAGGGACACGAGCGGCCGGGAATCGTCAAAGCACTGCGTCACTTGTGTGGCAGGAGACGCTGCTTCAGTTTCTCGCCGGACTATACGTACGACGTTCTCGGAGGGAGTGGGCTCACGCGGAAGACAAAGGTCTTCACACGTCGATGAAGCAGTGGTGTTGGGTAGTCGCGTGAACTGCTGAACTATGCGGCGGCTTTTCGCTTCTTCAAAGCGGCGACATTCGTTAATGATCTCATTGACTGTTGTGATGTTCTTATACACAAGAAGGTTAAACGCGTCGTCCGCTATGCCTTTTAAAACGTGACTGACCTTGTCTGTCTCGGTCATGTTTTGATCCACCTTGCGGCAAAGAGCCAAGACGTCCTGGATGTACGCCACGTAAGATTCAGTGGACGTCTGTGCACGGGTCCCAAGGTCCTTCTGAGCAGCACGTTGGCGGCCGATGGGCTTGCCGAACAAATCACGAAGCTTCTGTTTGCATTGCTCCCAACTGGTAATCTCTTCTTCATGTGTCTCGAACCAGACTCGTGCCGTTTTTTTGAGGTAGTATATTACGTTGGCCAGCATAAGCGTGTTATCCCACCCGTTGCTGGCGCAGACCCGTTCGTAATTTGCCAACCAGTCATCGACGTCAACGTTGTCAATCCCAGAAAACATGCCAGGGTCGCGGGGCTGGGTTAGGATGACCGTCGGTGGCGTCGACGGGGCCGCGGTTGAAGACTCCCCTTCGGATGACATGGCAGCCAGGTTACGTCCGCTGCGGAGCTCCGTCTTGCGCAAGTGAGTACCCCGCACGTCCACCAATAATGTTACGGGAAGGAAGAAACGTACTGGTTTTATAGATCTGTTTTAATGGCTGCGCAGAGAAGTGAAAACCCCGAATCTTCTTTGTCGTCTCCCGGGGCACCAACCATGTCCTCTTCTTTCCACCTTACGCACTGTGACAATATGTTGCCGCACACTTTAAGTACAACCATAGTTATCAACCGATGTGCTTTTCTATAACTTCATGCCTAAATGTAAGCAGGAGTTCTGCCACTCCTGGTGGTTGCTGCCAGCAAGATCCCTCCCTAATTTCCTAATTGTCGATTGTATGTTTTGTTTTCATGCCAAATATTCACATAATAACCTTTTTGTGTTCGGCTAGCCATGAAATGTTTATTTCTCTCACGGTTAATATATAATGTAACCAGCAAGAAGGGATGCCGGGAGAAAACCTGCTTTGATGCAGCTTCAAGACCAGCCCGGCGGCCATTGATCACAATAGTATGTTCACAATAATCGAGAACTTGACCTAGCTTCATATATGCAAAAGGGCTAATGGGTCGAACAGAACCGGGCTGGCCAACGCATGGTACTGTCGGGCTCGGGCCAGGCCCGGACCTTAAAAACCGGCCCGGGCGAAAATATGAACAGAGAGTCAGATAGTCCACTTCACATAGTCTCATGAGCAGACTGCCATATGATTATGAAAGATTGAGTAAAAGAGCTTAAGGCGCAACCTGCTTCCCTGTTCAAGCCACAAGGATTCAATTAACTTCTTTTCCCCTCTTACCCTTAGAAAGCCCTTGTATCTCCCCAGGACGAACAGTGTCGCGACGGATTGGATTTTTTGTATTGCATTATTATGCAAAAAAAATGAAATTCTTGGGTTTTACGTGCCAAAACCACGATGTGATTATGAGGCACACCGTAGTGGGGGACTCTGAATTAATTTAGACCACCTGGGGTTCTGTAACGTGCACCCAATGATGAATTATAATGCACATCAGAAAACAGATCCCACTCGTGCCGCGGAGGCCCGGGTTCGATTCCTACCCAGATCAAAATTTACGTATTTTTCTTTTCAAAGGGAAAAATTTACTTTGTGTACGGGAACCTCCCTGCTAAATTTGTCGTCAATTCGAGCATTTTTGACGCGTTTTTACTCTTTGCCATTGGCCATTTTTGGTACCGTCATTCACTCACGCCACCAACTAAAACGTCGGTATTTTCGCGTAATGGGCCATATAATGTTCTCGCATTAAAAAAGAAGAGTCGGCCTCAACACGGAGCCTTGCGGCACACCAGACGCCGCCGCAACATCATCTGACCAACTCCCATTCAAAACACCTCTTCAACGTTCTTAACAACACAGAGTTAGAGCCTGCATGTTCAAAAAAGCACTTACGTGTTAATAATAACGCTAATCTTACCTGGTCAACCTATTTCCGCTAATCTCACCTTGTATATCGACATTAGTAGCAATGCGGATCGAACGTTGCGTTATTTGCACCACTACATTTATAATTTGCCACCATCCTCTCTCAAGTTACTACTAGGAACAAAATTTGAGTATGCATCAAATGTGTGAAATTCCATTATATTTATTACCTCATTAGTACTCAAAACTACTCCACTCGTTTTATATTTTCAACTTATGATCGAATAGCTACGCTAACCTCAAATAAAACTAAACTTGAATTTGTAACCCCTAAGTGACACAGTCAAACCCGGATATATCGAATCTGAAGCGAATCACAAAAAATTCGATATATAGGTAATTCGATATATAAAATAATAGGCCCTGAGGCGAACAGTGGCTTACCGATTGCTGCATCCGAGAGCCGCTAAGGTACTGCACGCAACTCTGGTAAAAAAATCAAGCACACTTTATTTACCCGCAAAAAAAATGCTGGATCACTTTCAACTTCATTGCAAAGTCCTAGCTGGCTCTTTTCTTTACACTTGCAGCGGTCATCGCTTGCGGAAATGAACTCACGAATCGGCACTCAACCCACCACGACGACGCCTCTAAAATCAGATAGAAGGAACGTTGACGTTCGAGATAGCATGCGGGCTAGCCGAAAAGCTCGACGGGGCTCAACTGACTGCCGCATCTCTTCTCGCAGGTGCCAGAATACCTCAAAGTGCACAAAGAAGTGCATTATGAGGCTTCTGCTTGGCGCCGCTTTTGATATATCGAATGTGCTGGTGAACGGGCGTTCTATATGCGCGTGCACCAGCCATGATACATTTGTAGGGGATTTTAAAAGAATATTTACAGCTGTTCGTACACAGAATAATTCGTTATAAGTTGGTTTGATATATCCGGGTCCGACTGTATCCGCTGTCACAACATAGTATCGCATGTATTGAGTAGCTGTACAAAATACTGTATCAGATTTATACACATCAACTTGCTTTAGCTCTTTCTGGCTTCGCACAGCCCTTGAATGAAGTCGCCTCCCCAAAGAAATCCTAAAGAGTACTAATAAACACAAGTTTCATGCAACATCAACAAGCGTATACGCTGTGTATTTGAATTTGAATTAATTACTCACTATGTTCCTTTTTAATTCTTTGAAATATCAGGTAATATGGTAATATTGTAAAGCTGCTTTCCTGGCGCGCACTGAAGTTTTTTCCACTTACCACCAGCTAAAATTATATGATTAGGAAGTTACTTTTTAATCATTGCATTATTTGTTTAGCCTGAAGCTCAACCCACTATCTTCCGTAATGCCTTCGAGCGCTGACGGCGAAAATAAATAAGCTATAAACTGTAAAAAGTATTTCTTGGATGAGGGTTGGTCACCTTCGGCAATGTTTCATGAACATCATCATCACCATTATCATGCTATTTTTATGTCCATGGCAGGACGAACATCTCTCCCAGCTATCTCCAAAGACCCCTGTACGGTTATCTATAAAGTATGTGCATTATTTAAAGCTACATAGTTTAACACTACATATCTAAACTCAATTTTCCTTCTTAAATAACTAATCAGTTGTCGCTCTTAGCAGCTTATTTTGTCTCTGCATGAAAGCCTCTCGTCTTCTTTGCTCAAATGACAACCCAATCAACGAGCTCTTGAAACTTATATCGCTATGTTAAATAAGATGCTATGTATTTCTGGACTCACGCGCTAAAGAAAAAGTACATTGTTTTATAAATGCAGTGAATGAAATTGCTGCGAAAACAAAGCCATGGAATACATTTGAGCTTTTCATTACATGCCTATAGTCCGGAAGTTTATGCAAACAAATGATTATGCATTATTACATTCTAAAATGCCTACGGCATTTCCCCTACATGTGTAGAAGCCAGTTTAACTTTTAAAATATTCACAATTCGACTTAGTGTTGTGGTGGTGGTGGTGCGTCCATGGTGGTGAATTGTAGCAACAGGCTGGTTTAGCCTGGCGATCAAGGCCGGCAATTGCTCCGCCTGAGCGTCTCTTACAATGTCGCTGAATGCCCCGTTTCACCATATGTCCATCAAACCAGTCTCTCTTAAGAATTCCATAAGGAGACGTGAAGTTTCTGTGCGGGCTATAACTGATCCCTCGGGAAATACAAGGTGTTGCAGGCACGCATGCGGAAGGTCCTTTTTGTAGATTCTCCAGGAGAGCGTCCCTTTCAACTTGGAATTTCTGGCACGACCACAGAAAGTGTTCAATATCTCCTGTCTCGTCACATGCCGTACAGTTCGGAGAATTCATTCGTCCCGTCTTAAATAACCAGGCCGGTGTACTATCAGATTATGTCCTGATTCTATATAAAAGTGATGCTTCCTCTCGATGGAATCTCTTGGTTACGCAGGGCATATGGTCTGTGGTGGAACCCAAAGCAACCCAAGTGATTAAGAGCTCGAATGTCCAATTTTTTCACTTGATTACTCTTTGGAGCCTTGATTTTACACCTCTAATGCGGGAAATCCTGAATAGTTTCTTGAAGTAAAACCTACGCGTTTTTCGTATAATGACTTTGTTTGTCCTCACGAGCCGGTAGAATATACGCTCACACGTTGTTTGAGCAATCGATCCTTCTCGAAAACTTTAAGAGAGGCTTCGTCTTTACGTAACATAATCCTGTGTTCTTCCCGTCTCTCCTGTATCCTCTTAAAAGCTCGACCTTTTAGCGCGATCGCTTTGTTGACTTCGTCTGCCCTATTTTCCCTCGTAGTTATACTTTATTTTCTTTCGGACCCACGCTGTTGTTTTTCCGGGTGTTGACGATGGAGAGAAATTGGGGCATGGAAGGGAGCCCGGATTTTTCCACCTGTGGCAGTACGGGAATAAGTGCGGCGTCAACAAATTCTTTGTAAGCTACAAAGTTAAACACCTACGGCTATTCTGTTACGATGCAACTCTGAGTCTTTTTCTTTTAGAGAGCTATCCTCCAGAGGCTTGTGTGTAGTGGGTACGCAGAAACGCCATCGAAGCCACGGTGTTTTTAAGGAGCCAACAGGGTGAAAATCAGAGTTTTAATTACTTCGATTAGGTTATCGTTTGATTTGCACATTCGCACTTTTGATTTGCAATCTCCGTTTGCACACTATAGAAGCTGCAAATAGGACAACAAAATGGCGTACGTGACGGCACGTGAATATTATGTGTAGCGAGCTAATGTGCGAAAAAAAAAACGATCACCATGTTCCGTCGCGTAGATTCATCCTTAGTCACTTTCTGCGTGTTGAAAGCAGCAATGTGTGCGTAGATTAATTGAGGAAATCGCGAAAAACATTGTTACTGAAACAAACTATAACAACTAGAGTTATCGAAACAAAGAAACTTGTCGGCAACTCCCCTTGTCGAAACATTGGTTTCAGCGACGTTCCTATAGTTCCACCCGATGCAGTTATTGTACCCGATAGCGTAATGAAGCGGCAGAAATGAAGCAGCGGGTTTCTGGGAAAGATAACCTCTCAGTTGAAGAAGAATTTGTCCTTCTGTGAGCATTGGGCTCTTGATCAACGTCTTTCGCCTTTATAAAGTCAGGTCCTGAGGAAAACAAAAGCACAAGAGCGAAATGCGATGCTTGCAATAAGGGCGTCGTCATTACATCATCTTACGCGACCTGCACTTCTCCAAGTGCCAAGAAATATGACTCTCTGCCCCTCGCTCTGTGCCTCTTTCTTTTTCTCCATCTCGGTGCCACTGGGGAAAAGACTTCCTGAGCTCATTTTATGCTCTGCCGCCTCGCGTAATTGACAGCTGGACCAACCCGCTCCATCATCTAGGATAGGTTAAGGCAAGCGCTTGCAATACGACCCGGCTTCTGACACCGCTGTCTGATCCGCGGAAGGAACGTTTGACTTAGGGACTCCATCTAGTACGTCGGAAAGAAACGCCGTGTCTTAGCTGTATGCTCTCTTCCGATATATACTCTGCTATTTCAGCCTGCACTGCGTCGGCCGCGATGACCGAATTTTTTTTTCTTGCCACTTGTCCTTGGGCATTTGGTGGCGAATGTACATGCGTAATTTCAACAAGGTGTACGATTTCTTAGTTTTTGTTACATAATGTAGATTGATAACAACAATAGGCTTATATCTAGTGTCACTGTAATAGTAATATACCGCCCCAATCCTGCAGCTGTAAGTTTATAAACATTGTAGCTAGGAAAAATTGACTGTCTTCTCGTTAGTTCCCATGTATCTTCGATGGTAATAAGGTAGATTAGTATGTACGACTCATCTATTACTGTACCGTATAAAATAACTCTAAATAATATACGCATACCCTTGGCAGACATGTACCAAGAACTGTGTCAGTTCGGAGGAGCGAATTCTAAAATGCCAGCATGTATTCCCAAACGCTACCTTTAGCTGGTGTCCACATAAATCACTCAAGCCGGCAGGTGTTTCTCATAAGACTATTAGTAACTAAAGGTTCTTCGTCGACTTGCCGCATCGTGAATATACTCCGGCGAGGTTCATTGCAAATTTGTTAAGTCGAGTACAAGGTTCTTGTATATAATACAACACTGTTTAACCGTTCCTGTTCCAATCATTACGTTAGGAGTCATGATGATTCACAAAAAGGTTTCGGTGGGAAAAATAACAAACGAAGAAACTTTCCTAAGTAATCTAAGTGTCAGCAGCTCTAGTCACGTAATTTATGTGGGGTTACTGCAGCGGATTATTGGTTCTACAATTACCTCAGAAATTTAAAAAAATAACCACGTCTCCGCATCCTCTGGTAACGTGTTTGAGCTGTATCTTTGGAGCCTGCCGTAAGCGACGTGTAAAGTATCGACATGCTATAAATGTTTGAATAAATTGTGCCCATTCCAGGCACAATCGCGACTGAAATTTATAAGTCGGAAGCTCCCCAAGCTTCCTTCTGTATACTTGGCAATATCAGCTCTCTCTTTGTTTTTTAAAAATTTATTAACATCATAGAAGAAGCATATTTTTACGTACAATTCCAGCGCCAGTAACTCCTAATCTCCCGAAGATGTGTTCTAGTTAAAGATACAGTTCTGTTCACTTAAGCGAATTGTTTGTGTAAAAGAACCAGTAGAATAACCGTTATATATAACAGTTCTTCTCCTATATATAGAAGTATATAGAAGTATATATTCCACCTTCGTGTGTTTCTCAAGTAAAAATCGGCGGCGGCAATGCATTCAAGAATAGCTAGGGTGCCCCAGAGGTAACATGTTGAAAACCAGTACAATCCTGGATGAAACTCGGTGAGCAGACTCTTAAACACCTAATTATCTGGTAAAATAATAATTAGGACTGCGTAATTAAATGACAAAGGTGAAATGGTGACCTTTATTGCTTCTTTCTGTAGACATTCCATAAACTGGCAATTGGTTAAAGAAATAGCAAACCAAAATATTTTGCGTATAGACGGGATATAGACCAATAATATAGACAAAAAAAGACAATTTAACGAGTTTTGTCAAGAGGAAATTTATACACGGGGAATAGACAAAAAGAAATATACACGTTATCAACTTTTGTCTACAGACAATCTATAAGCCGGGAGTAGACAAAACTGATCAACACCTTAACGACTCTCGTCTATAGACCACCTATTGACAAAGAATGAACAAGAATAAATCGAGACTGTATCGACTTTTGTCTATAGGAAGTCTATAGAGCGGAAGTAGACAAAAATAAACAATCATTTTATCGACTTTTTCCTATAGACCGGCTATAGAATGGGAATAGACAAAAAGAAATGGAAACCTTATCAACATTTGTCTATGGACAATCTATAAACCGGGAGTTGACAAAAAAAATCAACACCTTATCTACTCTTGTTTATAGACAGTCTATAGAGAAAGAATCAACAAGAATAAATAAAGGCTGTATTGACTTTCATCTATGGGTAGTCTATAGAGCTCAAGTAGACAAAAAGAAACAAGCATCTTATCGAGTTTTTTCTGTAGACCGACTATAGAATGGGAGCAGACAAAAAGAAATAGAAACCTTATCACGTTTTGTCAACAGACAGTCTGTAGTTTTTGTATCGACAAAAGAACGAATCTATAGAAAGTCAAAGTCGTCCACAAGAAGTCTATAGACACTCTATAGACAGTCCAAACTCATTTTTGTAAGGATAGCACACACGCAGCTAAGTCAAAAGAACATTCAAAACAACACAGCAACGTTTGGCTTCCTTGCAATTTTATTCTCATCTTTCTCCCTCTATTGTCATTCAGTCGAACAAAATATTAATATTTCTACTTCAAAAAGCAAACATCTAACCACGAAACCTTGTGAGACTCAATAGCTCCGAGGTCTGTGCGCAGGCGGTGTCTGCAGAGAGTGGAAGTACGCTCGGCAGTTATAGGCCTCTATAGCTCAACGCTTCTGCCTGCGTAGATTCCTCTGTAAGTACGTTTGAGAACGCAACCTCCAGTGACTCCAAGAGTGCAGTGTCACCGAAGGTTATGTTCATCCGAGTGCACCTGGGTCGGATGAGGACGCGACGAAACATGACTGGTACCTTAACAACTGACGCGTGAAACATTCAGAAGTGCCCCCCTAAGGTTGGTTAAAACTAAACTCTAACCGCTGCAAATGTTCGCGCAAAGCGAACCTTCACGAAAAAAGGAAAAGCTTCCGCAACCTCGCAAGGCCAACAACCCGAATCGCGTGCCGACAAGGAGCCTAGAAGCGGAATTTAGTTTTCGTTACACGTGAGGCGTTATACGCAGAGCAACAAAAAAGAAAAAGAAAAGAAAACGGCAAATATAACAAGGCTTGCTTGTTCGAGTTGGTGAGGCAGCTGCACCAGCGCAGAACACTTTCACCCCTGAAGCAGGCGTGATGGATTGCGGCGGCCGGTGTCATAATTATGGACGTCGTTCTCTCTTAACCCTCGCTCTGTTTTGGTTCCTTAAGGCGATGCTCCGAGCCACCGTGGATGTTTGTGAATTGTTTGTTTGTTTGCTTTTTATGTTGCATGCGTGCCTATATTTTAGTTTGGTTTGGTTCCCCTTGCGTTACGAAACTGCTGCCTGACTTCGTAGTTTACGGCTACAGATTTTCTTGTGCGTTCACTCATCACCGTAGCTGACTTGTGCAGTATAGTTGTGACTTGACGCTCCTTGCTTGCCGCGCATATGTGCTGGCGTCCGAAACTAAGACGTCGCTCAGGAAGGGTAAGTTGAAACGTGTAATTTTCATAAATTATCTTTTGAGTTCTCCACAGAAGAAGATAGCTCTCTCTCTCTTTTTTTTTTTTTTTTTTACTCTGTTGTATATTCACGTAAGACAGTGCAAGACTTAAACGTGCCTCTATGCGTGAGAAGAGAGTGAAGCGTTTGGTGTTCACCGACGTGGTTCTTGAGTGAGGTAATTCTTCTTGTTTTAACGTTCGCGATGTTGCCCCCAAGAAGCCAACACACATGGGGTTAAGGAATACTGGGTGTGTAAATAATTTGTGAAGCTTTATCTCGAGCAGCATGAACGTGAATGTGCCTGAGTTGTCACGTTTTGTTCGTCACCCTCAGTGCATCTGAAGAAGTGACGAAGTCAGTTGGAAAAAAACTGTTGTTTTGCTTCTATTTCATGCCTTTCATCAAGCAGCACCATCAGCATATATCAGACGCAAAAAAAGAAAATCTTGAGAACGAACCGTACAACTTTTCCTGGGCTGATGCGGACCTGAGAACTTTAGCGTGAACGGACTCAACGTTTCGGAAAGGTTATCAAGCGCGCTATATTTCTACCTAAAGTGAAGTTCAATAGGTTAACGCCAAGACTCTGCAGCCATGTGACAGATTTTTTGACTACCTTTTGTAAAATCTTAATGTGCAATGGTATATAACCTAAAGTCTCTTTCAAACTCACTTTTTTTAACTATCCCCTTAACAAAGCCTGTTGACCGGCGACATAAATTTAACAGCCACAGTGGGATAGACACTAGCCTCCGTGAACTCAATTCAAATTGAAATTGAATTTTTTTGACAGGTGACATGTTATGGCCCTTTAATGTAACAGACTAGGGCTCCAGCTGTGTCCACAGAAATTATTGCACTTGTTTCGGAAAGGTTCCAAGTAAAATTTTTGCGAAACGAGAAAAAGTGGAGACAGGAAATGAAGTCACGGTCGATCGTCTGCTGTCTTTTCTTCTTTATTAGTTTGCCATGTGACATGGAATTATTCATCACGCATGACAGTGGAGCCCCGTGGGCAACATATACAAACCTACCTGCAAACCTATGAACGTTATAATTCGCAAGATAGCTACGGCCACTCTGTGGTAAGCCACTCTGTGGTAAGCCACTCTGTGGCAAGAGCTCTGTGGTGTGTGTTTCTCTTTTGTGTGTCTCGTCAAAATGTTGCGCAATCCAACCTCAATATGTTATACCAACACGCCCTGTCTTCAACCTTCACAACACCGGTTGGAAAGGAGGAGTGGATTGCACGCAATTTTTATTTAGTTTTGCCCAGAGCTCCCACATGTTGTAGGATATTACAGGCCAACTTTGATAAAAACGATTTGCACACAAACAGTGACAAACTCATAACATCACAAAATGGCTAGCGACACACAGTTACTTCTTCAGCGACTTTGTTGTTGATGATTAGGCCTGCTTTAGGAACCTCCCTGCATAACCTTGCTCGAAACAGAGACCCGTCTGGGATCCTTTCACCGTGGGAAAACTTCCACATAAGTGTATAGTCAGAGACTGACGAGCGAGACATTTTCGCAGAGAGAACTGATTTTTGCAAAACTTGACAAAAAAATGTTAGATCATAGAACGAGCTGGAATTCGTAATCTTTAAAAAAATTCTGGAAAGTTGGCAAGTGTGCACGAAGCGTCCAAAAGAGTCGTTGGAATTCATGAATTCAGGTGTATTGTAAGCTTGGCAGCCGCTCGGGGTAAAAAAAAGGCACGTGCGACGCAGATTACGTCGACGGGCCATTTGCAGGCCGAGGAACGATCCATAGTTAGGCCCATGCTTCCTGTATTGACGCCGCTCAAAACGGGTTTCTTGGGCCGGTATAGTGTGACGATTCTGTAGGTGGTGTTCGAATCCACGCTTTAGCGACAGTTCTCTCTGGGCAACAGAAACAAATCTCGAAGGCGCTGCTTTTTCTGGCTAAAGGCGCCGCAAGCAATTGCAGAGCCGGAAACATGTCATAGAAGCCATGTTTCAAACACAGCTCAAACCTTTTCGCTATCTGTCAGTGGTCCGAACGGCATTCTCCAGCCCTGTTATCATGAGATTGGCCTGTTGTAAACAGTGGATGATATTAACTGAGTGGTATCGGGGCAAAGGAATCGCTGCATTAAACCAACCTGCATGACATTCTAATAGAATCCTGTAACCGCACCCAAAACATTACAATCACCCTGTGTTGGGTACCCGGTCATGCTGGGATCGAGGGAAATGAATTGGTACATCAACGTGCCCGCGAAATTGACCTCTGGGCGCCCTCAATTTCCTGGTGAAACCCAACCACAGTGGAAGACGCCGCCACGTACAAAAAGCAAATAGCTGAACACTACAAGAACATCAGAGAAAACCGCACTATTTTACCCGACCCTCACCCTTCACTAAACACGGAACAAGCCCATGTCCTTCGCAAAGTTCAGACTAACGCTCTCCTCACCCCACTCATGCTCTGCAACTTTGGATGGCGTAGCGGAGCTCACTGCCCCAACTGTCCGGAGATAAGGGCCGATACAGAACACATCCGGTACTCATGTAACACTGCCATTACCTCTCTTTATTTCCCTTTCCCTCCCCCTCCTTCCTGGAGTGCTTGGCTTCACTCGGACTCGGTGGATCATCAGCGGGCCTTATGGGAGCAAGCGATCTTCTTTACTGGACCTTAGTGCTGGCCTAAAATAAAGTTTCTTCCTCTTTCTGCATTATACTGACCCTGCACGTGTATGAACGGCGTAACAGCCACACTCACACGAAGTCTTCAAAGTGGTACCCCCTTTTCACAAGTGAGGTCAACCGGAACTTGAGAAGCGCATGGAGCCATGATATCTTGCGTGACACGTGCCATACTGAATCAAAAGGACAGACTCATAGGCTAGTTAGTTTGGCATGATTTACTCACCAGCGCGAAAGCACCCGGACAACGAAAGGAGCAGATGGGACACATCGCTAAAAACTAAGTGTTTTATTGCACTGAGTGCATTGCAACTGAGTGTTAGTCCCGTCGGCGCCTTTCGTCGTCCATGTGCGTTTGCGCTACTGCGTAAATAATGTCATACTGTATCGTTGTGGACCACCATTGCTTGAGCAGGTGTGGAAGCTTGAGCAGGGGCAACATATAATATTGTGGCGTAGAGAAACACAACAGATGACCGTTTAGTGAAGTTTACACGTAATTAGTATATATTAGGCCATCCATTGCGCTTGGAAATAGGCGATGAAGACTTGCAGAATGTTTTTTATGCATAGATGTCTGCCTAATCGCAGCCCCATAAAAGCCACTTTATCACTACACAGCCGAATAAATGTTTCCGGTACGATGCTATTTTTACCACTCAAGTGTTTCTTAAGCTCTTCTTAATAGTGTTAAAACTGTCGAAGTGTGACAGGCAGCCTCGGCCGTCACATGAGCGACAACGATCGTCAAGTCCAGCCGACTCGAAGACGGCAAGGCGGCTGACTGGGCTAGTTCGTAATTCATATTAGTGCGTGAACAGCGCAGAGGCGGCACAAGGTCGAGAACGAGATGAGGACAAGCGTGAGGAGGTCATGAGCAAGATTGAGCACAGCGGGCTTGAATCGGCCATGGAATGATACGTCCGTTGTCGTCAGACCACCGAAGCTAAGCATTATTTTGCATGGTCAATACTCTCGAAGCCAACACCGCATGGAAACTGTGAGCGCAGATGTTTCATCTTTTGTCATGTAGCAAGCAGTTCAGGTGTTGCGCGAGGTAGTTATGCTGTGCGTCGAAGGAGGTGTGGCCCCTTTTGGCCACCCTAAAAAAAAGCAAAACTTCGTTTCTCTTTAGTTAGGAAAGCACACTTGTTACAATTGCAGTGAAGATAGAAATTTAGGAGGAATAATTCTTTAGCGGGAATTTAACCCCCGGTAGTCCAATCACCGTTGCAAATCAAGGAAAACAGTAATTCGGCCACCTTTAGTTGTGGCCATGGAGACCAGATTCGTACGAAAACAATGAAATGCTATTTGAATAAAAACTACAGTACTGAAAGCAATTAATTAGTACTAGCCTTTTTGAGCTAACCGCCACTAAAACTTTGCTCCAGCCTGTCGAAAATGATACTATGGGATTTCTGTTAGGTTTTCTACGCTTCGTTAAACATTTTGAGCTATCAAGCTAAGCTTATCGAAAATGTTACGGTGGGTTTTCTGAGGCTAATAATGTCACCACCCAAAGTTTTGAAAACCCCTTTAGGGCATTGCTCTCTGTGACTTTGGAATTGCTCACTGCTTTTTCAAACCCATACGTAGTGGCAGTGTTGTGGAAATTATGAATAAATAAGTTAACATGCAACGAGTTGATCTCTAAGCTACGTCATGAACGGAAAAATTTCCCTCCACCTGAATGTAGCACGAAACTACAAAGCAAACCCACATGGGTTCTTAGAAGAAAGCTTCTCAATTGAAGATAGATTTGAAGAATAAGAATTGAGATATAATTGAACGATAGAAATCCTGGTCCGGGATTTGAACCCGGGACGATCGCCAAACCACGGGGCGTTCGCCCTGGCATCTGAGCTAACCAGGAGGCTTGCAAGTCGCAAATCAAGGGCGAATTACCTGCTACATCATTCCATTCTCAGCTGCGTCGCTTTTCCGTGCAGGACTCACCGTTCTCACCAAGTGGTCGGCTTCCTCAAAGGCCTCCCCTCGAATGTTGATGTTGACGCTCCTGCGGCTTAGTCCCACGTGGTGCTTGTTCTTCGCTCCCTTGATCTCGCTTGACGCGCCAGCGTTTGCTTCCGCGTTGACGATGGCTCAAGTGAGGTGGCCTCGGCGTGGCGATAAAGAACGCTAACGAGCGCCTGACAGAGACGCAGGCGTCAGGGAGACAGCCCGTATACAATACGCACGCGGTGTAACCGAAACCAGCTGCCGCGAAGGAAAAAAATGGGGAACGGTGCTGGGGTCTACGAACCCGATGCGTCGAGGCACGGCCTCGGAGTGAGATACGATATGTTTACATAGCGGACGAGGCACTGGCTACGAAATCAAAACGTAGAGCGGCGGGACACGTGACCTACGCACATCGACGTGTGTATGGGTTTTCCTTTGGGCGGCGAGGTCTGTGTATGTTTATGCAAACAAACGAGTAGACGTGTTCCCGAGGTTGCCAAGTGCAGGATCAGTTGCCACGTGAATAGTGTGCCGTCAGGTTTGTGTACGCAAACATGCCTTGCCTGTATTTGGGGCATAGATGCTCGGCATGCTGGCTAACGCGGTTCCACTATCGGGGATAAAAAATTAAAAAAAAGAAGCTACAACACATATAGAAATGCTTATATAAAGTTGACAACAACATTCAAATACACAGCCAAAAACGGCGGTAGCGCGCCAGACGACGTTGACGATAATGCCAACTACAATGGCACGACGGCAGGGATAACGACGACAACGGCACAGTGATTACGGCTGCAGAAAACGATAACCGCATTTTTACTAATTCAGCGGTCGCACATCGGATCGCGATTCTAGCACATCGCGTTCATATGCAGTCAAATGCCTCCATGACGAAGTGCTTGGGAGACTCCGAAATCATTGGTTAGACAGGTAACTTAGTTGTGAACGTCGCGCACCACATCACCCACAATATAACCGGGACAAAATTATTCCTTTCTTGTACAGGTCATTCCATTTTACAGGTGCGCGTTGTACAGGCGCTCACATGTAAACTGCGTCAATGCGCTAGGACAGCGAATCGCATAAATGCGTCTGGAGGCGGTTTAGTTAAAGACGGAGAAGTCGCCTACAAACGCTGCTAATGAACGCCAGCGTATGGCATCGAGTGCGCTAAAAGCCTGAAACCTTGGGTACTCGTCTGTCTTTCACTGCAGGTAAAACAACGAAATGCCTAAATGTGCATCATGCTTACAGCAATTGGGAATCATGAGCCCTCGTAGCGACCAGCAAATTAGGGAACTGCACGGGCCGATTTTTTCCGCCCGAGCCCGGCCCGGGCCCATTTTTACGTTTTGCTGCCCACCTGAGCCCGACCACACGTTTTATGGCGAGACCCAAGCCCGGCGCGGGCCCGGAAATTATCTACGTTACCCGCCCGGCCCGGCCCGCCACCCCTTTACCGGCCCTAACCCAGCCCGAGACCGAAAAGAAAAACGTTTTTCAGAGTCGAAACGCGCGAGGATAACTCGATGCACGTTACATGCACACCACCAGAAAGTCCGAGCCCGGTCCGGGCCCAGGTCACAAAGCACATGCCGTGCCCGAGCCCGGCCCGAGCCCGTGACAAAACTGCTCTACCCGGCCCGGCCCGGGCCGTGGGCCGGGCCGGGCCCGGGCTTTCGGCTAAGCCCGAGCCCATGCAGTGCTCTAGAGCAAATGGCCTAGATTTCACCGCGTGAACCCCTAGCCAAAACCAAGCAAGCAAACAGCCTAACAAACTCCTTTCTCGGCACTTTGCCCCGTCATTGTTCAAGCACGTAATGCAGTCACAGTGGGCTACGGATGTTCCTGCTTCATGTGTATGGTGTTATGGATATTCCTTCATTCACTGCCTTTGTTCCATTAGAAACCTTCAGTGGCATGCATTGCGGGAGCCCGAAAACCATTGACGGCGTGGAGGCAGCGATGTTGTTCATGCGCCACATTTCAGCACAGAAAGGTTGTTTCGGCATCGCCTACTTGTAAACCAAAAGATAGGTAAAACATTGTTTCATGTTAATGTATGTAGTACATTTTTTTCCTGCAAATCTGCCACTGTTGCGTGGATGTTGAAGCTTTCGAATAGATAAAGGAGAAAGCTAGCAATCCCGACAAGAGAAGATTTCATACGGGTGTGCTAGTTCCCCAAAACTCCATTCCGGCTTTATAGCCGGAACATGCAGCTGCGTCAATAAAGCCAAAATTTACCGCAACACCTTTTTCTGTAGGATTAATGGGACGGGTTTTTTCACATGAAAACAACCATACGGGTATGAATTTATTTCGTGTGGGGAGTAACATTGCTTTCTTGCTTACTGCGTGGCAGGTAGAAAGATTGAGGTGAAGCTGGAGAAGAGGTCGCTGCCGGTGTTCCCTTTACACTCGTGCCATAACGTCACATCTAACATAGTACATACGTGGTCAGCTTTCCGCCATAAAATTTTCAATCTAATATTTGCCACCTATAGTAGCCTCGTGAATGAAGCAAATATTCGACAGCATTTCGTGTAAGCAGTAAGCCTTTTAACTTAGTATAATGAGTGGTTCTGATTTTTTTTTCAGAAAGAGTATATTATTGGTCTGAAAGATTTCTTAGGGGACATAAAGCGAAACATAATGCATGGGCAATATACACCCTTTTTATTCTCTGTGGCAGCAGTTCGTTTGCGATCCCAGACAACACCAAGGTCGGTTTTTCGAACCCGCTGTCTGCAAAAAAGACAAAAAAAGAAGCCATAGGGTGAATGCAATACCTTTCGTTGGCTTTCACGGCGGCTTTGCGGTTTGTAAGTGTCTCTTTTTATGTCTTACATGTTCACGCAGCAATGACGCACTGAAATTCCGTCATTGCTTCAATGGCCTCAAATATCTATAATTGATTCACGGAGTTTAACGTTAGCAAACAACGCTGAGGTTGTGAGGGACGTCGCAGTGGAAAGCTACGGAATAATTTTGACCACCCGGATTTATATTAACTTGCACCTAAATTTAAGTACACGCAAGTTGTTGCATTTAGCTCCCGCCGAAATGCTGCCGCCGCGGCCGGGATACGAACCCGCTACCTCATGCTGAGAAGCAGAATGCCATAGTCAGTGCGCTACCGCTGCGGGTAGACTCAATTATCTCTCTTGTCACCTAGATCGGATGCTTCACGATCCCCGCTCAATCTTCAAAAGTTTGAGCTTGTCTCTATCACCTCACGAGTTTTTGTGCTCAAGCTGGTGGCGGAAACCGCACCGTTCTCGGATTGGAAACGCCAACTCACCCTAATCAGTGCACCCTGCGACAATCCAGGACGGTGGTGCCAAGACGGGAGTGACGTCGCATCTAGAATGACGTCAATCTCGCTCATTTGTGCAAACAGATTATTATTCGTTGCCGGGCATGGATTAGGGGCGCGTTTAGTGGTAGGCAAATGCAAATGACCGAGCGGGGGCGGACGAGCCGCGATAGACGTAGAGCAGCTACGCAGTGATGCTAAGCAGCTGCGGACACTGTGCGCGTGCTATCAAATCGCCGCCAGACGGCGCCGTGTCGTCGAAGCGGTCGACGTCACTGCTTTGGCCATCAATGATTTGAGTCTCTGCCGAACGGAGTGGCATCACGCAAAGAGTTTCACGCTGAGAAAACTAAGCGGCAGCCTTCCCATGAGTCTCTGTTTTGTCTATACTGTCGGCTCAGGAATCTCTGAAGCACAGACAGTCAGAGTGGCCTGATCAGTCAGAGTGGCCTTCAGAGTGGCCACTCTGACTTATATGACAGTCAGAGTGGCCTGATCAGGGTAGTTTAGGGGCACTGATAAACCACGGTCCCGACCGTACACAGCATCAGCACGAGTTACTCTCACTCAAACGATTTGAAGCCCTAACCAGGTGAACGACTTTTAGTCTGCCAACGCCCCGTTCATCCCAACAAAGGACCTGCGCCTCCCCATTGTTTAATAAAGAACTTTCAATCAATCACTTGAAATAGACCATTATATTCAACAGCTTCCTTGGTTTCCATAAATTTCTTATATTCCGACTACCCTATTCTTGGGCAACTGAATTCGTATACTGTGAAGGCTCATAAACAAAATGGCACAATATTGCACGTCCGATGAGACGGCATGAGATTAAGTAAAGACAATCGTACACAACGCGTTTATCTGCAGAGAATTTATTTAACCTCTTGCCTCAAGTTTCCCTTCACGTGGATTCCAACACATCTGCTTACGTTTTCTTTTCCGACTGAGACGGCGCTGCCTTCACAACAACGAAGACGACAGCAACAACAACAAAGAAAGTTACCAAGGGAGAATTTCGACACGCTTTCACAGTGCGTGCCAGTAACATGATACCAAACCGGCATTAATCAAGGTAACGTAACAATATGACATTTGCTTACTAGCAGCAAGGTTGCTAAGAAGTCTTTTTAACGCGTAGAAGAATGACAACAAAAATGAAACATCGCGGCACATTAAGTGTCCTTTACAAGTGAACACAAATGCCTAAATCTTATCGAAGGATGCCTTTTAACAGTTTGCGAAACTTGGGTGCACTGGGTACATGCCGCCTTTTATAATAATCATTGTACAAAACATCCCAACGATTACGCACTAACCATCAGATTGATTGCTAATAGAATTCAAGACGCCTTTCACCTCTAATGAATGGATGCACCGCGAATTTTTTTTATTAAATTATGCTCCGCTTACGTAATAGTGGTACCTATGTGTGACGAGACTAAAGTACTCTGCTTGCTTAGTAAAACTTGCGCGGCATAGATGGGCAGGTCATGTAATGCGTAGGATGGATAACCGGTGGACCATTAGAGTTACAGAATAAATGCCAAGAGAAGGGAAGCGCAGTCGAGGACCGCAGAAAACAAGGCCGGCTGATGAAGTTAGTAAATTTGCAGGCGCAAGTTGGAATCAGCTAGCTCAAGACAGAAGCAATTGGAGATCGCAGGGAGAGGCCTCCGTCCTGCAGTGGACATAAATATAGGCTGATGATGATGATGATGATGATGATGATGATGATGATGATGATGATGATGATGATGATGATGATGATGATGATGACATGGCATGACATTAACCCTGATGTACACTCTTAATCATGTTTCACATAGGTTACACTAAGTAAATGTAACATGCCTTTAAATTTATCCCGCTTGCTTAGTAGAACCTTTGTTCACAAGAGTAGCACTGCCACTCCGCACACCCCTGCTGAGATGCAAACACCGTGCCCTCGTATTCGCCCCCGCGATCCACCACGCATACTTAACCGGCTCCGCTGTGTCCGGCGCAGCAAATTTAACGCTTCTTTTCTTCTTGGCCTGTTCCCAAACGTGTCACTGCCAGGACGACGCCATTGCATCGTAAAGAGAGGTCCCATTTTTGTCTGCAGTGTCGACACGGCGGAAGCCTTGGCGAACAAAGCGTTTCGTTCAAGAAAGGTCATGGCGCCAAAAGGACGACGCGGCGTTGACACTTCTCGAGAACGGAGTTGGCGCCGTAATTTATATCTCCGGCGGAGGCGAGGTTGTGATTCTTTTCCCTCCCGGTCGTTTGCTCAGCGTGGTGCAAGCTTGGAAGGGTGTTGCCATTCCGACATTATACTGGGCGCACACCGTAACCACTGCAGTAACTATACATGCATAATGCACCAGGAAACAAAGTGCAGTCTAGTCGGTAACAGCGCGGACAAGTAGTTCTGAGCGGCGGACTGCACTGCGTAATCTTCTAGAGTGTTCTTCTGTTTCGTCGTAGAGTGGAGGCTTGGAAAGACTGAGACGACTAGAAAGGCAAACTAGCTTCAATTTCTTCCCCAACGTCATGACCTAACGAGACTCTGTCTGTATCCAAAAAGCGCAACATCCTAACGTTATCTGTCCGAGTACAAACACAGGTGTGTCTGCAACGGATGCCAGCCATCTACTTTATGTGTGCCTTATGACAAAATACTGTTCCCGAAAGTGTACTTAGGGGTTTAAAGTTAGGAGGTGACCAACCTGAAGACTATGAGCGTGCCTTATGGACAATACATTTCACAAGTCGCTTTTGAAGTTATCGGCACGAAACGGGCCTGCATGCTTATATGCAATGCCATTCCGACATTATACCGGGCGCCCACCCAGGCGAATAAAAACGTATACGACGCTACCTAGTGTTATCTTGTGTTACCTTAACTTGTGGTATTCACTGAACAACAAAAGTTCAAAGGCATTGTTATAAAATAAATGTGTTGGTTTTTGTTGCGTGTGTGCCTTCTTCCGGGCCCTGTGTTGCAATTTCAATTGAGTATGAACTGTATGAATTTACTCAAGAGGAAGTTTATCTCGGTGCCAACTCCGATGCCGCCTATTCAAATACATGTAAAACGCAGAAATCGTTCGATGATACAGCCCCTTGACCAATTTTAATGAAATTGATTGCATTTGAAAAAAAAGTGGAATTGTAGTGACTGTATCAAGCAAAATTTTGACATAAGGCTTGAAATTTGAAAAAAAAAATGGTTCACATAAAACAATGGGAGCGCGACGTTTACGAGCCAGTGTCTCTTCATCGAAAACCGATATTAAAGTATTGTAAACTGCGCACGCTCGAGCATCTACAGTGGACATATTTGATATATGATGAATGTACAGCTCACCTGAATATTTGCCCCCCACCCCCCGTTTTTTTTTTTCCACGAGCACCATTTTTCTGCCTCTACCTTTATTCTCTCTGTCAGACACGATAGGTCACAGACCTCCAGCGCAGTGGAGCAGACACCACCCCTCCGCCCCTCCCCGTCGTCCAGGCCCCTTCCACAAGAGGAGGAACCTACAATGATACGTCAACCGGCTAACACACGGCACTGCCTCCAATTTCTCCACCGGCTATCAGTAGCGCACTAACTTTCTTTTCAATTCTACACCCTCGCCGCCAACACAATCTCGCTCGTTACCTCACCTTCTCACCCCTTTAGAAGAACCCTACCTGTATATACTGTGCCGAGGAGAGCATATGTCGCCTTGAAGTAGACAAGTCCACTTGTCGAAACGTTGGCTCCAGCTCTCACCTTGTTTTCCTGTTGCTCACCGTCTTGAATTTCCATCTCCCGCATTCCCCGTCTTTTCGCAGAATTATGCAAACTAATATTAAGTACCCGAATGTGTAACTGAACAATAAAAAACAATATCGCAAAATATGCAAACTGTACCCAATATTGGAAATGAAGCGAACAAAACTTGCGTGTTATACGCAGCTCGAAATACACCACTAATTTCTTAGTAGGCCTTTTGCGAAACCCTACATTTTAACAATTTCTGGAAAGCTCAAAATTCACATATCACATTTGTCCTCTCGAGATGTTCTAACAGAAGCAGTTTCCAGAACAGCGATGTCTGTGTGGTTTGGTTGCAGAGAAGCGGATTTTAAACTTCATGCTTCATTTTCTTAAACTTACCAATTTGCTGCAATTTTTGGCAAAACAGTTGAGGTCTTTGAAGTCTTTATAGTCCTTGAGTTGCTAGAACTTTCATTTCTCTCTCAAATTCAAAATGTTTCATTCAAATCAATGCAGTGGTTGTCTCGAAAAAGCATTTCTGTGTTTCGCATCTATTTCAATAGGAAAATATGAGTTAGCCCCAAGCTAAAGCTTTCTCTTAACATATCGAAGCAAGTGTCTAAATATATACCTGCCGTAGTGAAGGCCTGCGTATTATTTCCAACTGCCTGTGTCTCCTTATTATTCGCCTAAATCTACACAGACATTAACTTTTTCACTTCGGCCATCTTGTAGTGCTGCCACCGCTACTGGGAATCGAACCTACGACTTCACACGGACCAGCTAGACTGTGCTACCTCGGCAGATAAAATGCTCATCGCACGGTTTCCTCATAGAATATCAGAGAGCCTTCTAGACCCAAGGTTACCGTGGACATTCATGTAGTCAAAAATCACATGCAGCGGGTCACTCGAACATCTTTGAGAACGTACGAACAGCATCATCTTTACTCTGCTTTAGCTTCCTGGCTGCGAACCCCCACGTTAATTAACATTCGTGGAACATTAGAAAGTTTCCATATCTCGCTTACGTGGATGCGCTGTTTATGGGTGCGTGGTTAGCTACGAAAATGATAAAAAAATTAAATTATGGGGTTTTAAGTGCCAAAACCACGATCTGATTATGAGGCACGCCAGTATGGGGGGGACTCCGGAATAATTTGGACCACCTGGGGTTCTTTAACGTGCACCTAAACCTAACTACACGGGTGTTTTCGCATTTCGCCCCCATCGATATACGGCCGCCGTGGCCGGGATTTGATCCTACGACCTCGTTCTTCGCGGCCCAACACCATAGCCGCTAAGCAACCACGGCGGGTTACGAAAATTATGGCTGCTTGCTGACAAATGTGCTAATGAGATCATCTGATGAAAGTGTGCGCGTTGGCAGGGTGAATCACGGGAATCATTCTTGCGAGATGATCACAGGAAGGTGATCTAGAAGTGATCAATAGTGGTTGAACAAGGAATGCCGTTTAAGGCCAACGTTTCAACAACTCGCTTTGTTGTAACTATGGCTTCAATGGCATATCTTGTTCGAACACTGTTGAGAAACCAGTCCGTGAATAAACATAGATGTTGTTTATGTAAAAACCTGGTTATCATGCGGCCGTACATATGTTGGTCAGACCGGGCGTTGCGTTAATCAGGGCATTAATTTACCCAGCAACGGGATCCAAAATAATACGTCACACTTAATTGCGTACAACCGGGAGTGTGGATGTGTGCCTGTTTTTGATAACAATGTCATCTTCCACACGCGTCGGGATCACATAATTGCGACATACCATAATCTGAAACAGGACAATTTTGTGTAAGCCAGCCCCGTATAGCTTTGCCAAGAAAACAACCCTACCAGATGTGCCCCAAGTTTGAGGCTCCGTTGGTTTTGTACTGTTCGTTAGACATTTCTTTGTTTGCGGCTTCGCATGTTTAGTTCGCGCCAGCAAGTTTAAATCACCCATCATATTCCTAATATGCCGTTATCCTCAAGTAATATACTTCGGAATAGTGAGTGCCATCTTGTGTCGAACTTCTGTGCATCGCGTTGTTTGCGCTGCTCCTGCGATGAACCCATTCACCGTCTAAATCGAGAAGCAAGTTCTATGAAAGGGTGAATGTGCCGAATCGTCTCTTTATTTCGCTGAACGAGGTGTCTTGCTTTTACAGGGCTGGGGTTTTCAGAGCAGCTATCCGATCCTGATTCTCAAGGGTTTTCACGCCGAGTCGCTACACCTGAGGAACGCAAGAGGGGTTCAACGAAGCGGTTACCACACCGGTGTCGCAGAGTACATTGTACAGCATTTTCCTGTCTCAGAAGGGCTCGCCCTAGACGGATGTCGAAAGAAGGTCAACGCCACATTCCGCGTCTCAAATGACAGGTCTTAACGAGCAGACTGTACCGTGTTTTCGGGAATACACTCCGTTGTTTATCCAGGCTTTAATGAAGGATTTTCGGGCTTTGGGATCTATTCACAGACGCTGACTATTTTAGGCTTTCTTTTTTTTTTCTAGAAATCTGGTTGTTCTGGTCACTGGTTGGACCAGAACAACCAGGTCACGTGGGACGTCTACCATTTCCTGTCTCGGTTTTCGAGATTGCACCGTGAGCATATTGGCGTTAGAAAGTGGGTGCTTGAATGTAGAAATGGTTAGTATCGAATAAAAAAAAGAAATCAAATAAAAGAAAAAACATTGCGTTCGATAACTGCATGGGGGCTTCCAGTATCGAATCGAGAACCTGGAAATATTTCTGCCTCTGAAGGTAGGAAATGAAACGTACGAAAACCAACCGGGCAAGAACCACCGAAAATTATTACCATAATCGAATCGCCGAACGCGGACGCTTGCGTTCAGGGCCACATTTCGCAGCATACCGGATACGTTATCGCTCGGCACGGTGTCTTTGTCGATCTGCGGTTTTTTTTTTTGTAAGAGGAGCACGTGTTTGGGGAATTTCATAGCATTTAATAAATTAACTTTTAAAAACGCCCCGGTGTTTCAAAACATCCCTGAGAGAGCGCTCCAGAGTTGCTCTCTCCTAGATACCACGTCCAAGAAAACGCCCACGGTAGCCCAAGAAAGCCATTCGCAAATGAAATTGGTATAAACTGAAACAAGTTCATTTCCCTAATCACTGATTTTGATTTATTTATTGATTTTGATTTAACAATACATAGTGATTTATTGAAATAATTTACTTTTCATCTCCCGATCTTCACTTGTATCGTGAGCTTGCACTCTCAGGAGGTGAGCTCTAACAGATTTTTTTTTATTGCGATAGCAATTATATGGACACTCAAAAGCAGATTTCTGCCGTCGGCGTCGCCGTCGCCGTCGCCGTCGCCGTGAGGTTCCGTATGACGTCATTTGGAGATGAAATCGTCGCCGCGCGCCGAACGCTGTATGTGCGAGTGAAAGGGAGCGAGGGGCGCGTCTTTCACGGGGAGTGAACGCACGGCGGAGAACAAACGCGCGTTCTACGCCGTGCTCGCTTATGGGCTACAGAAGTAGGCGTCTCTTTTCTCCTTTACAATGACCATATATGTAGAGCAAACGCACCTTCTTCAGACGCGCGAGAGTCTGTGGGGGAGGGGGAGGGAAGGGAGCCGACGTTTAGCCGCGGCACCAAGTGCCTATTTATATCAGAGGCTCCAGCAACAGTCACCTATGCCGCACGCATTTTGAGCTAACGCGGGCAAAACGCCGATGGCGTCGACAACAGTTCTGCGTGTTGTTGCTACCAAAGCCGCTCACCTTACTTCGTATGACATTGCTGTGTTGCTATCGCATTCATTGCTTCGCCCTTAGGGCGAAACTGTAACATTTTTTTTCACAGGAACTCCTGTAAATCTGATATTATCATGGCATTGCGCCCCTAATGTGCCATAGATCTTTTCAACTAGCACTTTAAACAATCACAGATAACTTCATGCGTTCATTCAAATGGGACACTTTGAAAACTAAATAAGCAACAACTGAAATGTCACAGTTCCCTCATCGTTTATAACATGTTATATCTGACTATTACTGTGGTGGCCCGTTTTATATATACAGGCCCTTTCCGCTTCATTGACGATTAAGCGTGCCTCAATTGTCTTGATTATCCTTTCACAATCAGTCTCGATGGAATATTAAAAGAAAATGAACTACGAATTCTTGCATAATTCCTTACGAAACTGAAGTAATAAATTTATAATAACACTTCGACTGTACGTATCAGTCCCTTCAGCGTCATGTGTACAGGCTTTGTGTACAGGCTTTGTGTACAGGCTTTTGTGTACAGGCTGAGGATGATGATGATGATGATGTAAAGACGGAGAAGAAGCAGGTCCTCACTTGACTAAAAAGTAAAACAAACATGTGGCTCATGAACACTACTTTACTTGCACGGACCGCGTTAAGTTTTGCTGATGTGCCCGGTTGCTGACGTCAAAGACTTTACGGAATGTTGAATGCATTTCCATTACGGTTTAGCGTGTTGTATCTGACTCGTGTTGACTACGTGACAGGCACCGTCAATCTAGAAAAAGCTTTATCGTCTACGCGGAATTTATCCCTGTGCAATATAAAATCTCGGATTGAAGCGCTCTGTTGAGTGAAAAGATCGCGCGGAAAGGACACACGCGCACGTGGACATGAGCGAGCTCATAACTGTTTATACTACCCAGCGACTAAGTATATCGATGCAATGGTATCAGCACGTCAGAACGAGACACGTGGGCAAACAGAGGAACAGAGTGATACAATGAGAACCCCGAGCGCAAAGCCAATAAAGGATAAATTCGATAACAGCAGGTGAGAGGCGACGTGGACTGATGATTGCTTGAATTCGCGCTTGGGTGCTCACTGCTTGCTTTTTCAGTCTCTTTGTTTGCCCACGTGTCTTGTTTTGAGAGGCTGACACCCGGGATTTTATACGTCTATTGGTTGAGTAGGAGCAACATTTGTCACTTCTCGCTTTCAAACGTGTCGCGTTTGTCCTTTCAGTGTTTTCCTGTTGCTCAGATACAGCGTTTCACTTCACTTCAATGTGTGCGATCAAATAGTCCATGCCATAGCGCTTCTGGGAACAGAATGGATGCAGACTGTAAGCTGGAGATTACGGTATGTCCTTTTGTCTCTGCCTGCACTTTCAACGCTACGATACCATTACCTTGCGGTCTGTTGATTCCCATGATTTGTCCAGGGTTGACCCCTTGGGAATCCCAGGAAACGGGATGCACTCATATGGATTACGCTGAAGTGAAGGATGCGACAGAGATACGCTGAAGCCTCTAATTTGGCTAATTAGACCCTCTTTCTTTTTTGTGGTCCTAGCAAGAGGTGTTAATGTTAGACTTTGAGGTCATGCGTGGTCAATGCTTGCGTTCTTTTTTATGTTTCAATGCTTAAGTTCTGTTGAAATGTCGTTGCTCTTCGCTAGGTTTCATTGAAGGGTGTCATGTGTTGGCAACATTAGTTGGGAGCGGCTTTCTTGCGAAACGACAACACAAGGATCATCGACTTCTGTCCTTGTTGTTTTTCGTTCGGCTGGTAATGAACTCTTCAGTACTGAGAACTGTTACGTGTCATTACTTCGAACTAAGTGGTCGTTACGTTATTGGGCGCCTTTAATACTACAGCTTCAACTTCTCAAAGACCGTGCTTGACTAGCAAGTCATCGTATTGCTACTAATAGTTTATTATTGTAAAATATAGGTGGGTACAAGGATAATTCAACCACAATTTTTGATTAGCTTCGCCTATTAATGACGCGAAAGCCTTAGACAGCTCATGGGGCGAAACATTTGATAACCAGCGTTACGCCATCTGGCGTTGTGGCATCATAATTCTTGGCACCAAAATTCATAGAGAGTCGTACCCACTACCTGTGGTGTTAACTAAGGTGAAATTAATTTAGACGTTTGGATAATAGTCGTACCCTCGACCATTGGTCGCTGCCGAACCTACTACCTGTGGTGTTAATTAAGGCGAATTAGGCCATCAATGTCTTTATAAGAAAGCGCGAAGCCGAGGCGAAGAAGCGTCAGCACGGATGTTAGTTAAGGAGAAGGTAATTAAGGCACAAAAAATTAAGATAGAGTTAATTAAGGGTCTCGAACCCACTGCCTTTGGTGGGAGAAAACAAGTAATAGGAAGTATCAGCGCTTTAGAATGAAAAAGTCAAGTAATGTAATGAATCTCTCGTGAACGCGCAGGCTTTCGCCTTCATGCTCTTTAGCCTATTCTAAAGTGACTGCCAGCGTTTAAATTATGTCTTCACCCGCCACTGGTGCTTAGTGGCTTCGGCACTGCGCTGCTCAGCACGCTGTCACGTCATCAAATCCCGGCCACGGCGGCCGTGTACTTAGATTTAGGTGCACGTTAACGAACCCCAGGTGGTTACAATTAATCCGGAGTGCCCCGCTTAGGCGGACCTCCTTTTCAAATCGTGGTTTTGGCACGTATAACCCCATGATTTAATGAATTTTATTTTATTTATGTCGTGACACACAAAAAAGAAGCTATTTCTGAGCAGATTACTCGCCAAGCACAAGACACGTCATTTTCGGCAATACGTTTGGCAGATTGGCCACGAACTCCTGGTTATAAGCACACAATCATGCGTTCAATTGAAAGCAATGGCGTTCTTGCTGAAAATCCTCCTGGTATAAAAAGAAAAAAGAAAAAATAGAAGAAATAATATATACACAACGACGTTTCCACATGAAGCAACGCAGCCACTCCTACCAACAATGTGAACGGTAGATAAAATCCTGGGAGCATGGCCATCACAAAACACACACCGCAATGCAGAACGCGCGTTATAAAAGTTACGAAATCTTATTAGTGTAGCTTCGACCACGACATGGTATTTGTCGAAGTAATACATTTTTTCAACATATTCGCAAGTGCGTATTTCTCTATTGACTTTTGTTATCAGGTTTCTATGGATATTGCATGTGTGTGCTATGTTTTCCACCGACGAGGGGCGTCATTTGTATTTTTTTTTTTGTGATGACTTCCCGAGAAGCCTTCGGGTGATGATGGAAAACCAAATAATAGCTTGTAACTCTGCTTCGTGCCAGAACTGCAGCAACGTTTCTGCAAAGTGATTGTCCATCACCAATTGGCTGTAGTTTCGAGACACTTCTGGCTTCAGTCCAGCCTATTCTTAAATCGCTAATCTAACCGCTCGTGTTCCAGGACACAGCAAATGTAGCTGTCATGAATCTCGCGTCTTCATAGTACTCTTTCTTGAACATTAACATTCGAATATTGGGAACTGTCACGAAAGGCTTGTTTCGGTTGTGTGTGTGTGTGAACTTTGGAACTGTTGCCACAGCAGTTTTTACTTCATTTTGTTAAAACATTTTTCGAGCACATCTGCGCATTCAAACAAGTTGAGTAGCTGACGCCGTCTAACCGGTACTAGCATATCTTCGATTACAGTTAATGAAAAAAAAATTCCTGCAGAACCCATGCACTTCACGGTGACTGGCGACGTTAAGCGATTAGCATTCAATGGAATGCAGGCACACACCGTATTGGCCTGCGCCGCAATGCGTCATGTGTGAACAACATTCTGCATCCGGGATTCCCTCCCGACACGCTGCGCAATCTCGTGGCGCGCCCGTGGTGTTGCGCACCTTTTTGTGCGGCCGCCATGTTGCACCGGTGGCGCGGCGGTCCATGCTATAACGCTGAGTCCTAATCCCCCGAGGAAACTGTGTTACGCGGGTTCGATTCCGCCCAGGACCGAATGCATTCGATTTTTTTTAAATTGTAGAGCGGCGTAAACATGCTAGATGAATAAATATATTAGATTTAGGTGGGCGTTAAAGAACACCAGGTGGTCCAAATTTCCGTATCCCCCCACTACGGCGTGCCTCATAATCAGATCGTGGTTTTGGCACGTAAAACCCAATGATTTCAATACATTGACTCAAACTAGCTGGAATTTGCTATAAAGGTTAAGCGCGACAAAATAGCGCATAAAATACGCAGTATTTCATTCTCGTAGCCCCAAGGATTAGCGTTGCCAATGCAATTTGTGAGTATGTGTTAACCTTTATGATCATCATCATCAGAAACAGCAATATCAATGGACAACGTAATCCTAGCCTGAGCCGCTTTCGCTATTTACGAAAACATAGACGCACGCTGACATATCCCGCTACATTTAGCGGGAAAAGAAGGCAATGGTGAGTTGCACGCGTGCTTTTAAACAAAAGCCAGCACATTTTCAATATATTTCCTTCGCACGTAATGAAAATTTTCCGAAAGAAGTTTGCCGTAAGTTGTAGAAAAAAAATTATAAATAACAGTACTGTGGTATCGCACTTTTCTTTTATCTAAACACGTAAAAAGAAACTTCCCGCAAATAGAAACAACTTACCAAGGCACGTTCTGTTCTGGTGTAATAGACTGATAAGGAACAGAAGCAGAACATTTTTGAGGCCGCATGCTTGCGCATGATATATTATCTTGCTCGAGACCATCTGCATAGGGAAGTTATTCGTCTTAAGAGGAATAACGAACGAGTTATTCGTCTTAAGAGGAATAACGAACGAGTTATTCGTTTTAAGAGGAATAACGAATGAGTTATTCGTCTTAAGAGGAAGCTTTAGCTCCTGTGCCCCTATCTAAATACGTGTAAAAGAAGAATTCGCTTTCCCAGCAACCACTGCACCATATTTGACGAGGTTTGTTGCACTTAAAAGAAAACAAAAACAAAAATCTAGTGACCGTTGGTTTTGAATTTTTGATTTAGGTCGTAAATTGTTTACTAAAAATTGAGAAAAAGCGCAAATTTTCTTAAAACGAAACAATCAAGTTTACAACTCTGTAACTCATCAATGAAAAACGATCTCACAATTCTGGGTATTGCATCTATTAGCATATCCGAAGCGAACAAAATTGATATGTCACACATGAATCTGAAAAGAATTTAGTAATATAGAAATACAGCTTTTTGCAGAACCCTTGTACACAACGTAACAAATTCACTTAAGATATAAATTGACATACCGAATTTGCCCGCTTTAAATGATTTTATGGATGCCGCTTACTGAACCGCAATATCTGTTCTTGATGCAGAGCTATTAATTTGTAAACTTCGTGCTTCTATTTTTTTCGAAGTTTTGAATTGTTGAAAATTCTTCTAAATTCAGGACCTAAATCGAAATACCGCTTCCAACAGTCACTAGAATTTAATTTTCTTTTTATTGCGATAGCAATTATATGGACACTTCAACCGGATTTCTGCCGTCGGCGTCACCGTCGGCGTCACCGTCGTCGTCGCCGTCGTCGTCGCCGTGACGTTCCGTATAGATAAAATCTTCGCCGCGCGCCGTATGCCCCAGCGGAAGCGTGCGGGGACGCGCGCTATCACGGAGAGCGAACGCACTCAATCTCCCACGCGCAAGCAAGGAAGCGGGAAGCCAGCGCCGGAGGGAGCGGGGGGGGGGGGGGGGGGGCACTTCTACTCTGCCAACAACCGCGCTCGTCGCTCGCCCGCACAGTCTCTTATCTCTCCCACGCGCAAGCAAGGAAGCGGGAAGCCAGCGCCGGAGGGAGCGGGGGGGGGGGGCGCACTTCTACTCTGCCAACAACCGCGCTCGTCGCTCGACTACACCATCTCTTATCTACACACGGCTCTGACCTTTATGCACTGTGCATTCGCCGCTCAGTTTCTGTTGAAGCGATAGACCGCACGTACCTTCGCCCGCTGCAGCGTATGGGCTTGCTGCCAGCGTTTGGACAGTCGTTGTCTGCAGTCATTCAGTGTGATCTATTCATGTTTGTTTGTGCGCGCTCACACCACGCTTGTTCATGCAGTTAGTAATAGTCGGGCCACATTTTCCAACGCACGCTACACATGTAATGCTGCCCGGATCGGCAGTGCAGCGCTACAGGTGTGTCCCTTCGCACGCGCTGCCCACGGGAAGCGCTTCTCATCAACACCACCGTTTCACACGCGCCTTCTCGTGGTCATCGAGTCTCTCTTCATGTCGGTCTACTTACGCCGCAGCACACCTGCTTACTTAATCAGCTCATGTTTACTACAATTTATATTGCTACCAAAGCCGATCACCTTACATCGTATGACATTGCTGTGTTGCTATCGCATTCATTGCTTCGCGCTTAGGGCGAAACTGTGACATATTTTTAAATGCAACAAACTTCATTAAAATCGGTACAGGGATTATCTCAAAGAACGGTTTATGCATTTTATATATCTTTGAACAGGCCACGTCTCAGGTGAGCCGAAGCTCAAGCTTCGATTTTGTAAAAAAATAGACGGGAAAGTACGGCGAAAAAGAAAATTCATGAAATCAGCCGAACGTTATTCGCATAGAGGAATGTAGCCGGAGGCGATCACTATAAACGAAAGCAAAGATTAACGATGTAGCTCTGCGAAAAGCAAAGTCAGCTTGAAGTTGCGCTGTGCCCCATGTTTTCGTTTCCTTCTCCTAGTCTTGGGAGGCTAGTCTTACGAAAGCAACAGCAGCAGCACGTGGGAGGTGAATTCGGGAGGTGTCTAACCCCCCCCCCCCCATCTTGTAAACTTTGCCACGTTGTCGTTATAAAATTCGCAACGGCCACGCTCTTGGCTGCTTCGAGTGTCGTGCAAAGAATGCCCGCGCACAAGGATCGCCGTTGTTGTGTGCGCGGCGCTGAGGGCAAACATTTGTGCACGTGGCTTTGCACGAGTAGAATCGACGGTCGGTGCACCAAGATTTGAGAAAAGAGACAAGCTAAACAGGCTTTGTGCTTTTTGAGTGCAATGTTCGCAAAACATCCGGCGCCGTGTTCAAGGAAGCAAATTTTAGCACGGCGCGGAGCGCAACGAACGAGAGAATGTGAGACGCACCGTGCCTTCAATGGGAAACAACTTATAATTGAGTTTAGAACGCCGCATGCGTAAATCACTGAACTTTCTGCTTTATCTGGTTCATAATAATAGTTCTCATACTCGTCTAAGCGTGCAAGATGGAGCAATGTTTGAGGGAGAAGAGTTGTAAAAGAAGTTTCAGACAAAAATGAGTGTAATAGAAAGTAATTCTGGGGTATATGGTGCAAAAAGGACAATATGATTCTTATTCACGCCGTAGTGGAGCTACCGGCCGTATAACGGCAATTTATGAATACTGAGAAATATGCCAGGAAATGAAAAGATTTATTGCAAGTTTGTTTGGGTGGAGGCTTGGTTGATTTGTTCAAGTACGGATATGTTACTTGTTTAAACAATTCCTATCAGTTACCTACAATAATTACGGCGCTCTATTGGTGCCAGACGTACCAGCTCTGTTTCGAATCGTTCTGATTTTTCTTTTTCTTAAAGCTACTATAGGTTTGAAGCAGACACCATGATACCGGATTTTTTATGCATATAGCAAGTCAATAAGATGGATGCTCTTCAAAAGTCAGACAGAATACGAGAAGCCTCCTCTTCTATAGCGTTTGTTTAAAAACAGTATTGCATTAACAGATTGCAGACATAACATTTTATAAGTAGGCAAACTCCTTTATGAGTCCACTCAGACTCAGACCGTTCCGTAAGACTTAGTGAGCCCAACGCAATATATATATATATATATATATATATATATATATATGTGTGTGTGTGTGTGTGTGTGTGTGTGTGTGTGTGTGTGTGTGTGTGTGTGTGTGTGTGTGTGTGTGTGTGTGTGTGTGTGTGTGTGTGTGTGGGTGTGTGTGTGTGTGTGTGTGTGTGTGTGTGTGTGTGTGTGTGTGTGTGTGTGTGTGTGTATTGAACGTCAGTTTGAGCGCGTTCCGTTTGTTTTGCTGACATATGAGTGGGTAGCATCAGATTATCACTTTAGGTAAGTTGCGATACAATACAAATAACATTTACCTTCGAACAGTTGCAAAACAGGCCACCAGTATGCCAACACACATACATGGAAAAAAAACGACGCATCCCAAAACTATGACAGTCGAGGTATAAACAAGCTACCGTGGAGAGAAACAGCGGCTATAGACGAGCAATCCGGGTTCTTTATCCAGCTGCCGCGCAACCTAATCTGGAATGAGGGGCTCATTCGGGCGTCCGTTCCTCTCGGTTGCAGGTGAGTCAAGTCAGAACATATACAGGCACAACCACCGGTACTCCTGACAACAAAGGCATGTCATGATGTCTCTCAAAGAAATATGATCACGCGAATACGCAGGCCTCCGATCCCCCCCCCCCCCAAAAAAAAAATTTATTAAAGAAAAGCCACCGTGCGCCACACAGCGCATTCGACGTCCTTCTATGAATCTCGTGACCTTTTCGAGATCAGACGTTGACTTTCGTTCACATAGAATGTCGCTACCGTCCGCATGGGTTACCCGAGAAAGGTGCCCTTCGAAAATACGAGCACATTAAAAAAAATGGCATTTGCTCCCCTCGGAGCCATTGTACTGGGTCTCCGCCATGTTGCTTCACAGTGGCGATGTTGAGATTGGCATGTGTTTTCGTTGTATTGGCGTTTTGTGCTATTCTGCATTGCGCATGAAACGCAGCGCATCATTACAGGCCTGTCCTTTGCCGTTGATGCTGCGTATATTTGAAATCGGAAACCTTCGGCGGTTTAATTCTGAGTTCTACCTGCGGTGAGCGCCGGATTGTTTGCTATACGGACAGTTGGATGATGGGTGCATTCACCATAGTAACGTCTCAAGACCGGAAAAACAAATGCTTTCCGAAAAGTTTCCAGTTGAGATAAGACCTTGCCTAGACCTTTGTTTGATCGACGATAGTTTTTAAAGCGAAGCTTTCTATGTCTGACTGATTTGTCCGTGAGCACCGAAAACGCATAGCAGAAAAGCTGACTTACACAATGAAATTATCTGCACATCAGCGCACACAATAGAACAATGGTGCAAGACATACGGGAATCGAAGAAGAAGAAGTCGAAGAGAGCGGACGTGCTCTCACCTCGGCTTCGTCCTTTTTCGATGCTCTGCTGGCCAATTTTGAGAGTACAACGAAACGAAGCATCTCACTGGATCCGAGAAGCTACCGTGAATCGACCGACACCAAGATTCGAGGCATGACGGATACAATCATGGAAGAAGAAGATTTTGCTGGAAATGGCGAGAACGACTTTGGATGGCAAATAGTGGCTGGCCGAAGATCACGAACTACTAGAAAGGCTGTGGACGAGGAGAGCACATTGGCATGTAATCAACGAGAGCATGGCATCAGGGGAACCGCCGCCGGTGCAATGGTTAAACATCGGGTTATCAAAGCTTCGAGGATGCCTCAACTGCCAGAGGAGCACAGTAAGATCATTATACGACCTCGAGGAGGACTCAATTTGAACAAGGTGAGCACCACTAATGTTGGCACCGCAGTCATTGAGGCTTCAGGCCTCACGCAAGAAGAGGCCCGTGAAGATGTTGTCTGCCCTAACTTCACTCAAAACATCATTGTCGTCAGCACACCTAAGCCTGAACACGCGGCGAAGTACGTTAGAATCAAGTCGTTCAAGATTATGGAAGTGGAATACGAGGTGAATGCATACGAAGCGGCACCAAATGCCACGTGTAAGGGTGTCATCCGAAGAGTGGACATTAGAGACTCGCAAGCTACGATAACAAGAAACATCGTGCATGACTTGAACCCGCTTGCGCTGGCTGCCAAGCGCATCAGGACGTCGGGATCGGTCATAGTACTTTTTGACGGACTCAAAGTGCCCAATTTTGTCAGATACGGATCCACATTAGTGAGATGCTACCTTTATAGGAAGCAATTCGACGTTTGCTACACTTGCGGAAGGGTAGGACACCGCTCTGATGTGTGCCCAACGCCTGACTTTGTTCACTGCAGAGGATGTGGAACTCCCAACCCAGGAGATGAACATGTGTGTGCACCTAAGTGTAAATTTTGTGAAGGCGACCACCCTACTGGTGACAAACTTTGCCAGCTAAGATTTCAAATCCCTTACGTCGTACGACTCCGTCGAAGAGAGCGCAACAGGACTCGGTCGTCAACAAGAGCGCTTTCGGAGGCGCAACAGCTGGCGCCCAACCATCACCCCGACGATGGGGAACGCTCACGCTCCAGGAGTCGCACCAGATCCAGGCGCCGTTCACTATCCAGGGAGAGAAGCCGCTCTAAGTCAAGGGAAGCGCAGGTGCGCTTCGTGGAAAGGGGCTCTACACCGGGCGAGAGGCAAACGTCAGGGACAACCTGGGCTGACAAGGTGAAAGGTACGGTGAGGGTTGCTGGGGGCATCTCGGCGGCTGTGGCTGGTGACAATGATGCCAGGATAGAGCAATTAATCAAAGAAGTAACTTCTTTAAGAAAAGCAAATGAGGAATTGACCAGGCAGGTAACAGAACTCCGTAAAAAAGAGCAGTCGAGCCCAGTTACAATAGAGATAGATAGACCGGTAAGCAAAAGCAGTGATCTAGAAGAAGACAACTCCCCTGCCCTTAAAAAAAGGGCGATGAGCTCCGAAGATGACTTAGTTTTCTTAGCTATCAGTGAAATAAAAGAGGCAATTAAAGCAATAAGAGAGACAGTGGAAACGACCAACTTTAAAGTGGACAAATTGTGGAAATGGAGGTTAACGGCGGAGAAAAGACTTAAGAAGATTGAAACGCGAGGGGAAGACGACGATGAGTATCTGCCATCGGAGGTAGATAGTGTTAAATCGCTTCCTGGACTGTCAGGGCGCAACACAAAGAGGAAAATAGCGGGTAAGAGGCAGGCGGAGTCATCCAATAACAATGGACAGTAATCATGGATTTAATGTGTGGCAATGGAATTGTCGCGGGTTTCAACACAAGAAAGCAGCTCTGCGACAGGTAATCAGGTCATCTGGGGCCAGGCCAAAAGTAATTATGCTGCAGGAAACCTTGGCGGACGAAATTACGCTTACTGGATACAAAGCGATATGTAGAGGCAAAGAAATGGGGAGAGGGTTGGCGACTCTGATCGACAAAAAGCTGCCATACGTCGAGCACGATATTCATCTTAGATATTCCAGGCTCGAATTTATTCTAGTTGAGCTAATACTTAAAAGGAACAGAGGCAAAGCGCAAAGCATTTTCTGTTTAAATATTTACAGCAGCCCAAGAGATATGAGACAGAGCTTTAGAGCACTCTTCAACAAAGTGTCTTCGATTGCCAAAAACTCCCCGCTCATTATTGGAGGGGACTTTAATGCTCCCTATCACACATGGGGATATACATGGAACACAAAGAAGGGAGAGGATCTCTGGAATCTCGCTATGGATCGGGCGTTATGCTTGATTACCGATCCGGCATACCCCACCCGTTGTGGCACGTCCACATACAGGGACTCCACACCGGATCTCACTTTTGTTAATAACTTAGGAGGAGCTAATTGGGAAAACTCGAACATTGATCTCGGTAGTGATCATTATATCATTCACATAACCATAGACCTACCGAGACAGGAAACTAGAATCTTCAAATTCACGGACTGGGACCAGTTTAGGAAAGTCAGGGCGAAAAGAGGGAAAGGGGGGCCTTTAGGTATAAAGGAGTCATTTCAAACATGGGTTAACCAGCTCAGAAAGGACGTCAAAGAGGCCTCTAAGGAAATCAAGACAGAGGAAAATATTGAGGCTATGGACAGCAGGCTGGCGCATTTGATTGAGGCCAAACAGGCTATAGTTCAGAGATGGAAAACGCAAAGACTTAACAGAAGGCTAAGGAAAAAAATAGCACAATTAAACAGAGAAATTGATGAGCACTCGAAGACACTCGTGAAACAACAGTGGGATGAAATCTGTAACTCCGCGGATGGCAGAATCAAACATGGAGGTAGCTGGAACCTCCTTAAGCACTTGCTCAACGCGAATGAAACAAGGACAAACAAGAGAACAGCTATATCCAAGTTGATTCATCAGGAGAGCCACGATAAAACACCGGCAGAAATCATGGATAGACTCGCCGCCAAATATCTCCCACTTAAGCAACCAAACGAAGCAGAAGATAACGTCGAATATTCTGGTGGCATATGTGAAGAAATTGACCTGGATTTCACTGAGAGTGAAGTCAGGGCGGCTCTTCACAGTCTTAATGGTAGATCAGCAGCTGGACCTGATGGAATAACTAACAGGATATTAAGAAATCTGGATGATGAATCAATTTCTTACCTAACTGAACATTTTAATGAATGTTGGAAGAAGGGGATATACCCAGAGGAATGGAAGGTGGCCAATACTATCCTCATACCTAAGCCAGGCAAACAATTAACTCTGGACAACCTCCGTCCTATTTCTTTGACGTCATGTCTAGGCAAAGCAATGGAACATGTCATCCTAAATCGGGTCACGAAATACGTTGAGCAGAACGACATCCTCCCGTACAACCTCATTGGCTTTCGACCCGGGTTGTCAACTCAGGATGCTATGCTCTTAATCAAACACCAACTCGTACAGGCCAGCCCAACGCACACGAAAGCTCTTCTAGGTATGGATGTGGAAAAAGCTTTTGATCGTTTAAAACATAAGGCAATACTTGACGTTCTCTCGGAGATGGAGTTAGGCAAGAGGCTTTTTAACATGATTAAGGACTTTCTTAGAGACAGAACAGCCAACCTCATCATGGGAGAACTTAAGTCAGAAGCTAAGAATTTGGGAAACAGGGGCACTCCACAAGGAGCTGTGCTCTCGCCCATGCTATTCAATTTAGTAATGTCTAAGGTTGCAAGAAATTTAGAGAAAATCGAGGGTATACATTATGTCATATATGCCGATGACATAACAATTTGGAGTGCCAAGGGTAATGTAGGAGAGACAGAGACCAGACTACAAGAAAGTGTATATGTTGTGGAGAACACACTGGAAGACATGGGGCTGAAATGCTCGGCAGCCAAGTCGGAGCTCTTGGTCATTAAACATCGCAGAAAAGGTCGTAAACCTAGAGGCTACATTCCGGAAGAGGAGCCAAGAGTGTGCCTATACACTGATGAAGGAACCGCAATCAGGCTAGTCGGAAAAATCAAGGTTCTTGGTTATCACATAGAGGAAAACAATGCCAATTATAGTACAATACAGCATATCTCGAACAAAACAGACGAAGTCATTAGGTTACTGAGGAGAATTACCAACAGACACAGAGGCTTGGGGGAAGACAGTGCTTTGAGGCTAATACATTCGTTTGCTTTGTGTCACTTCACTTACGTGGCCGGATTATTCAAATGGAAACAGGCAGAACTTAACAAACTCAATGTCATGATCAGGAAGCTTGTTAAAATAGCCCTAGGGATACCGAGTACCGCGGCAACTGACAAGCTCATGAGTCTAGGAGTCCACAACACAATGGAGGAAATCGCTGAGGCGCAACAGCTAGCGCAACACGAAAGATTGAAAAAAACACGAGCAGGCAGAAAGATATTACAGATAATAGGTGTAGAACCTAATAGATCAAGGAGCCCAATAGAGGCTGAAGTGGAATTAAATACTGAAGTTAGGGATAGGATCAGAACCAACCCTCTCCCCAGAAACATGCATCCAGAATATAATATCAAAAGAAGAAAGGCAAGAGCTAAAGCACTCTTGCAGGAGATAGAACAGCAGAACCAACTGGCAGCTATAGTTGATGCTGCCTGGGTGAAAGGTAAAGAAGCCTATACGGCCATTGTATCAAATTCGCAAGGAAAGGTGCAAGACGCTATCACTATTTTTACGAAGGAACCCATGGTGGCAGAACAAGTGGCAATTGCTCTAGCCATCAGGAGTAATAAGTGGGCCTTCATTTACAGTGATTCAAAAGCCGCTATAAAAAGTTTTGATAAAGGCTACGTAGCTGGAGTTGCAGCTAAACTATTTGAAAACATTAGTATTAGGAGAACAGAAATCCGATGGTTTCCTGCACATATGGGGAAAGTGGACGAGACTCGGGTAAACCTCAACGAGGTTGCGCATGACTTGGCACGAGGACTTGCTAACCGTGACAGTCATAACCGAGCCGTTCACCATCAGGCCGGGGAATATAGAGATCATTTATTAACTTATAATGAGATAACCAAACACTACTATCTAGGACGCAGGCAATTCCCATTGCCACACTCAAAGCTAAACAGGGCTCAGGCAGTCTCACTGCGCTTATTGCAAACGGGTACATACCCCACGCCGTACCACATTAACAAAATATATCCAGAGAGGGAGATGAGGATGGAATGTAATGATTGTCATGGCATCATTGAAATCAAACATATGCTCGCGGGGTGCCCCGCAACTCTTCCCAGCCTCCTGGAAGAATGGACTCGATGGCAAAAAAGAATACAAAGCCCATTGCTTCAAGACCAACTAAGGGCTGTCCAGAGGGCCCATGATGTCGCTGAAGGGCTTGGCCTGACAGTGCCAACGTGGGAGCGGCCCACCTCGGCTTAAGTCGAGCCTCCGGACCTCTTTAAATAAAGTTTACACACACACAAGACATACGTAGCGTAGAACACTGCCGTTTACATTAGCTATTGTCCCGATAAAGAAGAATGGGAACTGCAACGCCACGCTACCCAGGCGAACTGTATATATCTGCATTGCATTACGCGCGTCACGCAATGCATTCCCGCCGTCACCATGTGTAGGCCTCGGGTACAGCGCACGTGAGAAGAGGCTGCCGTACGCTCACGTAAGTGCGAGTGCGATCGTGCCCCTAAGGCCGACCCCGTGTATCGGCAACGGCAGAGCCTCTGACCCTCTACCGCGGCAATTACAAGTCAATACTGTGCAAGTGTAGAGTCGTCCGTGAAAGTGTGAGTGTGTGCGGGTAATCAATGGCACAATGATCTAAAATACAGACTATGAGACTTAACAAAATGTGTCTTCATTTAACCTCAACGTTCAAAAATACAACCCTAAACAAGCAGTCAAATCACATATTTATCGCATCAGGTCGCTCAGCATTTCTTGGGTTCATTGCGTGGCCGTTGGCTTTGGACTGTGATTTAGTTTGCATGGGAGAAAGCTTCGCGTTCAACCATTTTTCTTTAAGGAAGGGGCTTTGATTTGTTGAACGCTTTAGCAGCAGGAGTGCGAAAGTGGAAAAGAAAGTGTATGTTTAGGAAGTGCGGGAAGCCGATCACGGGGAGAGGTAGAGAAGGGGATGGGAGAGCTGGTAGGTATGGTAAGAGAGCGAAAAAAAAAGGCAATCCCGGTTATTACCCAAAAATCCCTTTTGGATGCTTTGAGAGATGGTTACTTGCGGCACTGTGTTGTGCTTGATGTTATGGGTGGATCTCCCCTTAGTTCTGTGCCTTACCCGCACGTAGGAGACAACCTGTACTCCGAGCGCCACTGCGACCAGAGCAGCTGCGCCTCAAATGACCGCGTTTGGGCTTCAACCAGAGACGCAGCGTCTCGCGAGAGCACCTGAAAGCGCTGGCTGCCACGAGTGAATGCGAGAACCCTCCCATTGCCACCCTGCGGTGGTACCACCGGTATCACCGCAGGGTGGCAACATTGTGGCAACATTGTGGCAACATTGTGGCAACATACTGGCAACATACTGGCAACATTGGTGGCATCAGTGCCACCGGTACCACCGCACAGTGGTACCGCGCCACACTGCTCTTTTAGTGCTGTGTTAGGCTGCGCTATATTCGGGATCTACCCACGGAAACAATTAGACAGTTATAATAAATCACGATCAGTTCTCCAAAGAACACTTGAACGCATGATACCGTTCGACACCCTGTTGCCGAATAAAGTAATTCGGTTGGGTTTGGTACCAGCATGCGACGAAATGACGTGCATACGCGTCACCGTCGTGAAACGAACAAAGCGGACAGCTTCATTTATAATCCACAGCTACCGCAGTACCTCGTGAAAGTCTGCAATGTGTCGGTTGCACCAAGCGCGTATGCTATTCTTAAACATTCGCCTGCGAGAATAAAGGAAGTCGCGGCTATTCATTGCGGACAACGGTGCCGCATTTCAAAACGCTGAGCATGTTTCCAACGGTGTGGATTGCCGTGAAGACGACAGTAATAATAGACCCACTCAGTTGTCAGGTGAAACAGAATGAGAATCGGCTTGTCACAATGGAAAGCGCCATTCGAGCTGCTCGGTGCCTGCTATAACTGGAAAATATAACTGAGAACTTCAATTCAAAGTTGTCGATGAAAAGAAATAACATATATATAGACAGCAAGAGACCGACGGAGCCTGAATTTTTTCTCTCTGAAAGGAATAAAAATATTTTTGGACATGGAGTATTTAGACACAAAGCATTGCTGGGCTTACTTTAAAAAAATCTGCATTGGGCAGCAGCCGTACCTGATCGCTTGCATAAAGAGACTCAATTCGATAATTTACTTGTTTGTTTGACTTTGACTCCCTGATTCATTGATTCAATAATTAGTTTTTTGGTATTATAAAAATAGTATTACTTGAAAAAATGTCACCCATCCTCCTGCTAATTTGTAGAAACTTCTCATTTACGTTGATTGATTCTCCGTTCATTTACCTATTCCTTCCTTCCTTCTTTTTCTTTGTCATTTAGCAAGATGTAATCTTCGGACGATAGCTTGAAGCCACTGTTCGTTTAGATTAATAGATTTATCGATTGAGTCCTTTATCAACTCGTTCATTCAGTCGTTATTGAAGATCTCGTCAATCGACAAAATCGCCCAATTCATCCCCGTAAATTGCAGCTTCGCTTCGTCCACTTCTACACTCCTGCTATTGCGTACGCAATGAATGAACTGCACGTCTTTCACGCCCCGCTCCATCCTGAATGAGCGCATCTGCAAAGCGCATAATCAATGAAAGCGCAATAACCTTCAGATGCAAGGGCTTACTCGACAGTGCGTGCCTGTTTTACACTGTGGACAAATACCAGGACGCAAATCTCCCCATTATTGATGAATCAATGAAGATGCATCATCATCATCATCATCATCATCATTTATTGGGGTGGTGGAGTCATGTACAAGCTTAATCAGAGTAGTCATGAAAAAAAGAAATAACAAATAAACATGTCCGGGGCTCAAATATTATGAACATTTAAGACATAGCAAACGTAAGTAAGGCATGGTAGAGGTGCGAGTACAGTACTATTAGTTCGTTAAAAAATTAATAATAGGGTTTTATGTGCCAAAAGCACGATCTGATTATGAGGCACGCCGTAGTGGGAGACTCCGGAATAATTTCGACCACCTGGCGTTCTTTAACGTGCACCTAAATCTAAGCACACGAGTGTTTTCGCATTTCGCCCCCATAGAAATGCGGCCGCCGTGGCCGGGATTCGATCCCGCGACCTCGCGCTCAGCAGCGCAACACCATAGCCACTGAGCAACCACGGCGGGTTAATAGTATTTCTGAAAATAGGCTTTCAGAAACCGCTTAAATTGTCGTACATCGTACTCATTAACAATTGATTTTGCCAGCTCGTTCCATTTATCTATACTGATTAGCAAGAATGATTTATTAATGTGGTTGTAGTACCATTTAGGCGCGGTAGGCTGTTAAATAGTCGGCGAGAAGTTGGGATTATGAGGAAGGAGTAAACTATTACGCAGTTCTGGTTGCTTTATGACGCACACTGTATGCACCCCAATGAGTTTTCTTTCTTTTTGTTGGTATTTCAGTAGCCCTCGGTTCGGCAAAAGTCAAGGACCGCATCTAAAGCCGTTTCCTTTCACGCCAATAATAGAAGGAGCGAGGGCTTGACATTTCTGAGAACGACTCTAACAAACTCATTTCGTCGATTACAGGAGCGCTCTCCGCTTTCCATTAATGAATAACTTCTGCGCACGCTACCCTTCTATCGTCAGAAGTTCTTGCCTGCGTCTGCGTGCGTTCTCTAAGACATTATTTCGGCGGGTTCTATCGTCATTCCATTCAGATAAACCCTGATTGTTGTGCCAGAGTTGTACCCATGCCTGCGTCCTGCTAAAC
>NC_051154.1:314160587-314201320 GCF_013339745.2 Dermacentor silvarum
GATGTGGACAGAATCAAAGGCCTTTGCAAATCAGTGAACACAGCATCCACTTGCAAACCAGAGTTGATAGCAGCCGCGAAGTTGTGTGTAATTCAAGTAATTGCGTAACTAGTCCTTCCTAAAGCATGCTGGTTTACATATAAAAGTTTGTTGCTTTCCAGGTAGGTTATGACTGCTTTGTTAATATGGTCCATAACTTGCAGCTGGTTAGTGGCATAGGCATGCTTGAGCCTATTCCCATTTTTTTAACCGGGACCACAGCAGGGCAAGGATGCGGTTTCCATAGATAAGGAGACATTTGTATCGCTTTAGATAAACATTGGGTATCGTCGGGCGATTACTTTTCATCAAGCAATAAGCTAAGAATGCCGCCTCAGTTATGACAAGGTCATCCGCTTGATTGAATTCTGAGGCAGAAGCACGGGTGAACACGCTGGAAATAGTGATTAAAGGCGTTCAACGATACAGTATTCGTCATCTGTAACGGCTCCGTCTATTTCCATTTGGTCGATCGAAGCCCCCGCCAGGTAATGCCAGGACTTTCTTGGCTCGTGTATCATGAATTAGTCAGCGTATTTGTGAAGAAAGTGCTCTTGCTGAAGGAAATTTCTGCTCCGAGTATTTGCGAAAGCTCATTTATAGCATCGACGTTGGTTTTCTTTTTAAGCATTCTTTGTAACCTTCTTTTGAGGTGGACAATGCTCAGTGTAATCCAAGGTGTCTTCCCATTTACTCGCTTTTTATTGTTGGGATAAATTTTTCTTCACATACACTACTATTCATTTCAGCTTCAACCATAAGGCATTCACGTTTCCAAATCCAGCTGTAAAAGAACTATCTAGCATTATTTCAATGTAATCAATATCATTGACATCATTTGCCCTGCTGTAAATCCTTGACAGATATACGAGATATACGTATTGGTGATTTGGTTGGGACTGAAACTCAAGTTATCAAAAGTAAGCAAAAGCATTTTATGGTCCGATTCCATTTTCGATACTGATATCAGGTAAGTGTCTTGGAAACTGTGGGGATGAGGGTTGCGCCGGCAGATTGCGCGCGCTTCGCCTGCTCTGCCATCCTCGCCATCGTTCCCCGCTGGCCTCCTTCTCCGCCCGCACCGCCTAAACCGGTTTCCCGCGGTGGCGTGCGCACGCGGCGGTTGGCGGTGAGGGCAGAGCGCTGACGTCACACGCGGCCGTTGTCGGCTGCTGGCGGGGAAGCATGGACTTCTCTCCGGGACAAGCGCACGGTAGTTCATGCTTTCCTCTCGTCCGCCGACACCTTTGTGACTAGGACTGGAGCTCGGCGCACGGTGCCTTTGCCCGTGCGGGGAGCGCGTACTTTGTGCGATCCTTTCCCGACGCTAAGCCGACGAGCGGTGCCATTAGTGCTCGCGCGAAGTCGTACCTCGCCGAGCCGCACTTGCCGAAAGCCTAAGCGAAGATATTGCCCGTGGCTCTCGCGAGTTGACCCCATTGGTTATCGCCAGAGCAAGTAGCATAGCCGCCGGGACTTTTCTAGCGGCGTGTCCCAGCTTGAGCCTGTGCTCTCGCCGCGACGTGCTCTAGGCGCCTTGTTATTGTATTTTCGCCCTGGTGCGGGACCCCTTGGCTCCCCTCCGTGCAGGCTTTGTACAGTGCTGGTGCGACGGTTTCAGTAACGGTTTCCGTCAACTCAGGGCTTTACTGTGTTTTTGCGTGCGTCGCTCGGTAGCCCCTTGCGGCCTCTGAGCTCCCGCACGCGAGCGGTGCTGGAGGCGACGGCTGACCGGCCTGTGGCTCGCTAAGCTCGAACCCTCGGTGGTTTGTCTCCTGTGAGACACCAAGAACCCACAAAACGAAAGCAAGATCAAGAATGAAGCTTGCTTTCCTTGTATACGCTTGGCTCCCCAACAAGCTGGTTAAAGAAAAACTAAACATAAGATTCAGAAGCAATCACAACTACTGCGCTCGCTTCTACCAATTGTCAGATTTCCCCAGTCAATCCCGTTAAGTTGAAGTCTCTGACCAAGATAAGCTTAGTACGCTCGTTAATTTTCAGGCACAGAAAGTCGTGCGATTCTGCAAGATAGTCAGTTGTGCATTTGGTCGTCAATATATGCCGTCAACGAACACTGACGTTCTAATTAATAGTGGTACTGCACCACACGCTCTCGTGATTGGGTATTTCTTCGTCTTTCTTAAATTAAGCCTTCTTTAATAGCAATGGCAACGCCCCCTCCCCGGCTATCCGCTACTTTGTTACGTACTACATTCCATATAATGAGGTTCCACAGCATTCCATGGGACAAATGGCACCAAAATTACCCTATCAGTCTCGCAAGTTCTCTTTTGTGCTCACTTAATTAAAGTCATGTTGAAAAGATTGTTTCTTTACACAACATTCTGAGAAGGCTCCTCACCCTGTCATAGCAGACGGGCTGTCCTGTGTCAGCAAATTCAAAGTCATCACCACTCGAGCCCTGAGAAGAGGCAACACTGATGATGGCAGGCTGTCATCGGCCCACTCGTCACTGTCCACATGGCAACCCTCGGTCACATCACCATGCGGCCGCACACGATGTCATCGCCAATGCAGTCCTGCAAAGACTTCATCGTACAGTCAAGCCCAAGTATATCGAACCCATTTACATTTAATTGTCCCTCATGTTGAACATTTTCTCAAACAAAGTTACAATGTGTAGCAAGAAGTATGGTTACATCTAACAAAATAGCAGCCACTACGCGATATGTATTGAACTCACAATCAGAGTGCGAAACTGCCCCGAAAGTTGGCTTTCCCATGAGGCAGCCAGGCGAGCTGCCAACACCCTTTCAAAAAAGAAGAGATAGGCCAAACCGCGCCTGCGCGGCTTTACCAGGCCGCGACCAGTCCTGGCACCCCCTAGAAAAAATTATTTGGCCTTGCGTTGTTCTGTTGCCTTTGTTTCAAGGTAATGCCCGGAGCGAAGTGGCAGAACCTGCCACTCACTGTGAGGTTCAAATTATCGAGTCCATGCGTTACAAAACAAGGAAGTCTGACGTTGCTGGCAGCATTCAACATTCAGAAGGAAACAATTGCCATACCAGTTTCCCGATGATAAGAGCCTTTCGACGAGTACAATGAAGCCATCGCCTGTTTCATGAAGTCTGGAGCGAGTTGTCAGCACTTTCAGAAGCTGGTGATGGGTCAACGGTGGACAAGTTTATGTCCGCGACGAAGTTGCCATGAACATGGGAAAGCTTGAGAACAAGGTCTCATCGCCGACGTCATGAATCGGGACACAAGTGAATACCGAATAGTAGATTTGGTATCGAATATCGAACCGAATCAAGAAAAAATTGCTGAATATCAAATATCGGGAAATTTAGCCCAACATCTACGAGGGCGATTCAGAAAGTAATGCCTCCAAGCCCACTACTTTGCCAATAGTATGCAAACCTTTTCAACTCTTTATCATTATTGCATTTGATGTTTAAGCTATAAAATGTCTTTTGCCTCAGTATCTTCTCATTCCAGAGTAATCGAGCAATCCATGGCATCCAGTGGTGGGTGAAACAGCAGGCTGTGATTGAACTTCTGACTGCGGAAGGTTGTGGCTTGTGTGTGAGATTTGATGCGGCTTGATTTTGGTCTTTCACAATCCTGTCCACCTCCGCAACAGTGCTGACGTCAGCACAGGCATCCCCATAAACTGCAGTCAGACAGTGATGAATGCTGATGGGCGCACAACCTTCCGCAGTGAGAAATTCAATTACAGCCTGCTGTTTCAAGCGGACGTCACCACTGGATGCCATGGATTGCTCGATTACTCTGGAACGAGAAGAGATAGGAAGGGGAGGCAAGTGACATTCTATACCTTAAACATCAGTGCATTAATGATAAAAAGTTCAAAATATTTGCAGTATATTGGTAAAGTTTAGAGGCACGACTTTCTGAAGTGCCCTCATATGTTTACAAATTTTCTGCAAGAAACACAGTGCAGCACACGCTCAGAAGGCTACTTACATTATTTACCAAGAAAGTATTGCTTTCCAGTTTTTTTTCCAGAAAACAGCAGCGGGGATAAATATCTTTATAGAAGATGGTTCCTGTAAGTTATTGTCAGCTCGTTAAGGCCAATCTGCGTGACAAACAAAAAGCGGAGAATGAGCAACATCTTGCTTGGTACCGCTCTGCACAATCATCGGCACCAACGGTACAGAATCTCAAACCGGGAAGCCCACAGCAAATTCATGCCGATGCCCATATCTTCACGCGTGCTTCCGTGCTTTCCACGCACGCTGCTATTGTTGTTCCCTCTGTTCGCATAGCATAATCATTTCAATCGGCGGTTCGATCAACCGGTCTGACCTCGTGACAATAACCAGCGTGCCCCGCGGAGTACGCTGCGCACGTCCAGGCACCGACCACAGCCGGGTCATTCACCGAAGGTACTGATTTTTAAAAAACGGAATACTAGATATCCGATTCGCAGATCGAAATATTCGAACGTTCATTATTAGGGTCAAAATTGAATATTTGAGTATTCACACACCCCTAGTATTTACCCAATTCTAACCCGTGCGTGTTCATTTTTCACGAAATTGGACCGAAAATTGCCTGCGCGGTGTAGTCGGACACGATTGCAGCGGGCCTGTGATACCAAGCCCGTGCCCGGGCATTCATTACCAAGCTTAGCCAGGGCCTGTGTGTGCACACACAGGCCCGGCCCGGGCACACTGGACGAAATTTGTTGATGATGATGATGATCATGGGTGCCTTGCCCTTTGTGTGGCGATCAGATATAAAATCCGGTGCGTACATGCCATGCGACGTTGCTTTACTCGCAGTGATAGCTGTTAAGCACTGCTCAGCTCCAAGATGCCGATTCGATTCCCGGCGGCCGCATTTCAATGGGGGCGAAAGCCTCGTGTACTCCCCCACATGGGGACGTTAAAGAACTTAAGGTGGTCCAAATTAATCTGGAGTCTCCACTACTCATATAGTTGTTGTGGCGCTTAGTACCCCAGAATATAAATTATATGTTGCTTACGCGATACTGGAAGTCATTACAATAAAAGTACACTGAGAATGAAGTATAGCAAAAACATTTTTTAAAACAAAGTGCACAACTAATATGAAAAAGCGGACAGAAGAAAACCCAGGGCATTATCTTAATGCTCTTGTCTACACTTCGAGCTGGAAACATTAATGATTACACAAATTTTTTAAAAAGGCCTCTCATTAGTAATTGTTGGTGCAAGATGAAAAAGCGGACAGAAGAAAACCCCAGGGCATTATCTTTAATGCTCTCGTCTACACTTCGAGCTGGAAACATTAATGATTACACAAACTTTTTAAAAAGGCTCTTCATTAGTAATTTGTTGCTGCAAGATGAAAAAGCGGACAGAAGAAACCCAGGGCATTATCTTTAATGCTCCGTCTACACTTCGAGCTGGAAACATTAATGATTACACAAATTTTTTAAAAAGGCTCTTCATTAGTAATTTGTTGCTGCAAGATAAAAAGCTTAAGGTTTGATAAGCTGAACGGCAAGCAAAGCAGATGAAATGTAAATCATGCATAGTCTAACTTCAACACAAAAACGTAATCACGACGTACAATTATATAGCATATACATTGGAACCTCATTGATACGATTCTGTGTAATACGTTTTTTGGGATGATACTTTTTTTTTCTTTTCCCGGCCAACATAGGAGCAATGCATGTTCATGCGGTTGATACGATAGCATTTTCACCTGAAATTGGATGATACGACTGCAAATTGGTATTTCTGAATCTCATGGCTTATATTCAAGTGTACTACATTAAATTTAGGGGTGTGCGAATATTGAAAAAGTTGGAATATTATTGAATATATTATATTTTAATGTTCGCATTCAATTCGTAAATAGATATTAAAAAATGTTCCAATATTCGGTTAAATATGAATATCCGTATAAACTAATATATTACTGGCTGTGCGGAAGCAAACACGATTCTTAGCATTTGTTTCTTTCTAATCTAAGAATAATAGGGCGATTTTGTGCTGAATTTCATGCTGCTAGCGAAATTTCACCCTGGGAAGCACGCTAGCTACCAGACGTCTCAACTTTGCGGGAAAGCCAGCCTCTCACTAGCAAGGGGCACGGGTTCGTGACCAATGAGAGTGCACTTTTCTCTTTCTCTCTGTTTACCTCTAATTCTGAGCTTATTGCTTGGCACTGAGCTCTCTGACAGGCTGCAGAAGACCTTTCCTTTCTCAAACGAACCACTCATTGCTTGACAGCAAGTGCGATGAGTCACGACTGGCACAGGGTCCTCCGAGTATCTCATATGCACAGGCTTGCAAGGACAGCCAGTGGGAATTACTAAATTTTCAAAGTTAGCATGAGCCAAATACACTATGTTTTAGTATAACGGCTTACTATAGTCGAGCTTTTTAACATTGACAATGTAATTGCAATGTTCCAACATAACAAATTAACCCAACTTGCTAATAATATCATTATTTGATATTCGAAGCTAAGTATTGGTATTCTAAAATTTTGATACTCACACACCCTTAAATAACATTCATTAGTTTCATTTCATTATTTCATTAAATAATTTTTAGTTATTAAACTTAAATTTGCACCGGCTGCGGCAAAACGCACGCCACAAAAGCTGCTGCAAAGCAGGTTTTTCATGCAGTTGGAGGGATCGTCCTGGACCAATTTAAATTGCCACACGCCCTGGTGGCAAACGAGCCGCAAGCGAAGCAGACCAATGAAGCTGCCCCTTCAGTGACATATGCGTGGGAAACTGGTGCATTACAGACCCGCCTGAGCGCTATTTCGTACTGATGTCTGGTCTGGACCGCCTGTTTCATTGTATCGTCTGCTCGAGTCAGCTTTCACTCGCGCACGGTTTGGCTGGCTTTTCAGGTGAGGTTTTCATGCAGGTCCCGTGATCGAATGAAGCGCCTGCCCTCGTCCGACAGTCGTATCGCTCATTGTGTCACTTCAGTGTTCCTTGCTTTTCTCTCGTACTACCGCCTTCATCTCAGAGTTCTTGGCTTCAAGGTGTCGTGACCTCCGTGGTAATGTCAAGAAGCGTTAGAGGCTCTTCGGGTCTTCATCGCAAATGCTCAGTTAAGCGAGCAAATGGCAGCTTATTTTTTTAACTTCCAAAAGAACTTGTTTACGGACATTGAAAAAAAGAAAGTTAATAGAAAACTGACAAACAATTTTTTTTAATTGCTGAATGAAAGTGTGTTGGCTGCGGTTCGTGCAATGTTGAGTGATGCTGCTCCACATAACGCGTGTGTTAATGTATTGCGACAAAGCTGACTTTAAGAAACCGGCCTCAGTTGTGCAACACATATTTCCAATTTCTCTTGCTAAAACATCGGGTGCACGTTATACTTCTACCTTATTTAGGAGCTTTCATGTCATTTCCACATTTGCATTCTGCTTTCGCGTATAGAAAGTGGGTGCGCATTTGATTCAAAGACGTGTTAAAATCGGGAAAATACTTACAAATGAATCAGCAATGTGTTTTGCAGTTTTTTATGCATCTTGTTTCATTGAGCTCGCCGGATAATTCGATCAATTTCGTGAGTCCCGTCAGGGTCAAATAGACAGAAGTCGACTGTGGAGGTTCCTTATATCCATTCAAAAGAAAAATATGAAAGCTGGTGTTTTCCACAGCATCGTTGCAGGAAGTAAGCAAAACCTCGTTAATTCGGATTTTATGGGACCAAAAAATTTTCCTGTTAACTGAATGTCGAATTATTGAGGGTATCAAGAGAACAGTAAGCAAATGCTTACTACAGCAACACACTTTTATTTACTGAATAAATCAAAGTCATGTTTCTATTTTGCATAGAAGCAGTGTGAAAGCTATGATTCTCGTCCTCTCGTGACCGATTAGCGTGCGCAGCAGCAAAGCTACGCGACTTCCTTCACACTGCAGCGCAAGATCTTAGTCCGAGGCATGCTTCTCACTAATGTGCACACATATCCCAATTATTTCTTTCACCAGTGTCACCAACACAAGTTCATCGTGATGGCTTGATGCAGCCAATGGGCAGCAGTAGAATCCTCGACAGATGCGCCCTTTTTGAGACCCCACACAGCACTGTATGAAAACAACTGCTCCCCGCAGCAGCTGTGAACGAAACCATGGGCGTGATCACGGATGGTAACTACGCAATTCTAAATGCACGCTGTTAATGCAGTCCCAGTAAAAGCAAAACTGCTGTTTGCTGTCTGCCATTCGTCGCCAGGCACGCAGCTAACGCAATGTCATGCATGGCCGTAAGCGGAAGAATAAGGGTTATGAAGGCAATAGACACGGCTTCTTTTTTGTACGAGCGTCGTGCTCAAGTTGCTACAGAGACATTTTTCAGATGTGGGGGCTTTGTACTGGGGACTTGGGGACCCTTGCTTGTAATGTGCGTTTGCCTAGGAGGATGGCGTGCTTTGCTCTCATGTAAGCGCCACTTCCCTCCAAATAAAAGGGGAATGCAAAGATGGCGATTCAAGACGATGAGTAACACGAGAACAAGGTGAGAGCAGGAGCCAACGTTTCGACAAGTGGACTTGTCTTCTTCAAGGCGACATATGCTCTCCTCGGCACAGTATATATAGGTAGGGTTCTTCTAAAGGGGAGAGAAGGTAAGGCGGATGGGTGAGGTAACGAGTAAGAGTGTGTTAGCGGCGAGGGTGTAGAATTGAAAATAAATATAATGCACTACTGAGAGTCGGCGGAGGAGGTTGACACAGCGCTGTGTATGAGCTGGTTAACGTTTCATGGCAGGTTCCTCTTTTCATGGAAGGGGTCTGGACGACGGGGGGGAGGGGGTGTCTGCACTGCTGGAGGTCAGTGAACTATCGTGTCTGACAGGGAGAATAAAAGTAGCAGCAGAAAAATGGTGTTCGGGGCACAAAAAAACAATAGTAAAATGGGGGGGGCATAGATATAACGATAAAAGAACCATAGGATTCAGGGCAAGCAAAGGGAGGTTGGAATATTATTGACAATCAAATGGTGAAACAAAAAGAAAAACTAAGCAACTCAATAAACAATAACTAAGTGCTGTTGCCTCTGCTTCCTTGGCAAATGTAGCATTAATTGGCGACAGTCATTACAAATACATTCACGAACAATTCCCACCAGGCCAACATTCACCAAACATTAGCTTTAAGAGCAGCGCCACGACACGCACCATCCGAGACCTCATTGCCGCAGCACCACATCACATCATTCACTGCGGGACTAATGACCTGAACCACGACACAGGTGACAACACAATTGAGGCCATGAAAACAATGACAAACGACCTGCACACCAACAGACCAAATGCAAAAATCACCCTGACAACAGTTCTTCCCAGGATCGCAAACAAGCACAGGCCACTTATTCAACAATCAGAGACACTCCTAGCTCACACACTAGGGACATGTAAGCTAAATGATTTCTGCTGGACATTAGACACCAACACGAAAACGTCGATGTCATCCACCATGCTAAAATACACCAGGACCCAGACATTCTTCTCGCTCGGGACGGACTGCACCCCAATTTTTATGGCGTCAAAGTAATTGCTAACAACATCAAGTACAGGCTGAGGAACTCATTTAAACCGACGCAGCCAACAACACCAGTAAAACATCCGTCCCAGTTAGCTACAACACAGAAACGCACGCCTGGAACCTTCAACACCAGCTCACACGCACGCTCCAACCGAAGCTAGAACCCAAGAAGCATCTACACAAACGGTGGACGCAGAACCCACACCACCTGAACAACACCCGCTCATACGGAAGCCCACAACCACCCGCGAAGCCTTCACGCAAACAGCTACACACACTAATAAGCAGAAAGATACCCAGACAGACATCGGTGCAGGCCTCGACAAACCTACAAAGAGTAAAAAGACACCAAAAAAAGATGCTTCACGCCGGAGGTCTGCCCGAGCCAAAAAGAAATGACTATCACGCACTGCAGATAGCACACACAACAACAAATCTCGTTCTTTTCTCCAATCGCGCAAACTCACCGCCAAACAGACAAATTACAGATTTCACCCAAAAACCCTACGCTAGCTGCATAAAACACAGGAAAATCCCGAAAGGCCTTAAAATTAAGGTTAGATGTGCCCTTGGCTCTTTACCCTCCAGGCTATTATTGAAGTGGAATGCTGTCCTAGAAAATACGTCGCTCTCTTTAATTGATACAGTTAAACCTGCTTATAACGAGCCTCTATACAGTAAAACCCCGGTGATACGAACCCGGCTCGTACGAATTTCGGTGTGATACGAATTCGTAACATTCCCTGGCCGAAATACATTGCTCACAATACGAAAAAAATCTACTGTTCCGAACGTGTTGACGCGCCGCTACGGATCATACGAACGCGTGAGCAACAGTGGCGGCGGCCGAGCCAGCGGGGCCACCGGCACAGACAAGCCGGCACAGCGAGATCTGGGCGGGATCCATAGTCGCCAAGCAACCGACTACGTTACGCGGCTGCGCAATCTCTCATTGGTCCCCACGTCGAGCGGACCGGACCACATCACAGCCTAGCCGATGCTTTTAGAGAGAAAGTAGACGAAGACCGCTGCTGCAACGATGACCGAGGCGGAGTACCGACTGTCAAAACGCTCCCTGCACTCGACGTGCTAAGGCGTTCAGTGGCGTGCAAAAACATTCCCAAGATCACGTGCGCGCACTTATACGTCTTTCAGAAGGCGATGGTTGACGATTTGGACAAGAAGAAAACGTCCTGTTGATATGTTTTTCAAGGGACCGCGAAAAAAAAAAGAGAGAGAGAGAGAGAGAAAAAAAAGCCGCAGTTTCGCCCGAAAGGTGAAGCAACGGAAACGCAGCAGCAGCAGCGAGCGAATTGACCTTTGCGCTCTTTCGCTTCAACATTAACTAAACGTCGAAGGCACAGCGCATACGAAGCTACTGGAACTAGGCGCACTTTGTCAACGTCGCAGATCATTTTGACGATAAGGTCCGCACGGGTGCGTCGTATCTGCAACGTGCCGGTCGCTTGTTGAAACGCATCAGCCGCTTGTTGCAATGTAGTACAAGCTGACTGCGCCGCTAAATTTACGTGACCTCGACATTCAAACGCAACGTAACGTGCTGGTACATTATAGATTGGCGAAGTATCACGGGGAACGCCTGGTGATTCGAACGCGAAAGCATTTGCGATGGTTAATTCGAACATACCGCGCACCGACAATGCTCTCAGCAGCGCGCCAAATCACGTGGCGGCGCCTACACTGCCATAGAGCAAAAGCTTAGGCGAGAACACGGCGAGACCCCTCAACGCCGCGCGGAGAAAAAAAAAATATCACAGTTTCGCCCTAAGGGCGAAGCAATGAATGCGATAGCAACACAGCAATGCCATACGAAGTAAGGTGAGCGGCTTTGGTAGCAATATGAATTGTAGTAAGCATGAGCTGATTAAGTAAGCAGGTGTGCTGCGGCGTAAGTAGACCGACATGAAGAGAGACTCGATGACCACGAGAAGGCGCGTGTGAAACGGTGGTGTTGATGAGAAGCGCTTCCCGTGGTCAGCGCGTGCGAAGGGACACACCTGTAGCTCTACACTGCCGATCCGGGCAGCATTGCATGTGTAGCGTGCGTTGGAAAATGTGGCCCGACTATTACTAACTGAATGAACAAGCGTGGTGTGAGCGCGCACAAACAAACGTGAATAGATCACACTGAATGACTGCAGACAACAACTGTCAAAACGCTGGCAGCAAGCGCATATATACGCCGCAGCGGCGAAGGTACGTGCGGTCTATCGCTTCAACGGAAACTGAGCGGCGAATGCACGATGCATAAAGGTCAGAGCCGTGGGGAGATAACAGACGGTGCGGGCGAGACGAGCGCGGTTGTTGGCAGAGTAGAAGTGCGCCCCCCCTCCCCCCGCTCCCTCCGGCGCTGGCTTCCCGCTTCCTTGCTTGCGCGTGGGAGATGAGTGCGTTCGCTCTCCGTGACAGCGCGCGTCCCCGCACGCTTCCGCTCGGGCATACGGCGCGCGGCGAAGATTTTATCTATAGGGAACCTCACGGCGACGGCGACGACAACGATGACGGCAGACATACGATTGAAGTGTCCATATAATTGCTATCGCAATAAAAAAAAAGAACCGCGGCGTCACGCCAAGGTCGCCGTTTCTGCGTGGCGCTGGAACACAGCGTGTACGTGCCGACGTCTCAGCCAACGCTGCGGCTGCGGCGCAGAGGGAAGCAACGGCGGAGGCCCAGTTCGGCCAACGCTCGCTTCAACGGCAGAAAACGAAACTTCAGGGAGCGGGCTAAGCGGCGCCGGGCCGGCGGGAGTAGCGGACGCGCACGGAGACAGTCGAAGGTGAGGGGCCTACGAGGGCGTTGAGAGGAAGGGCGAGGGGAGCCACCGAAGCGACAGATTTGCCGATGCCAAATCGACTTCCCTGCTGCCCTCCTCCCTCACCTGCGACGGTCCCGCGCACAGCCCGTCGCCTCTTCACAACCACACTCTCTCTCTCTTTCGCCGTGCCTACGCCGCCCGCTCCTGGTTTCGTTTTCTGCCGTTATCGCGAAGCGAGCGCGGGCGGTTTCGTGGCCCTCGCGCTTGCGCGCCGCGATATTTCACGAATCGCACCATTCGTACGTCGTGCTATGGTGCACGAATATTTCAAAAATAAGTCCATCTTTTAATTCGAACAAATTTTGGGCCCCTTCGAGTTCGAATTATCGAGATTCGACTATACATGGAATTCAATGGGATTTAGGTCGGGACCGCGAAAACGCGACGTAGCAGCCGGGAAAACGCAGAAGCGAGGAAGGTAGCAATGGGATTCCACTATTAGAAATCTTTTCTGGTAAAAATGAATTCATTTTCCTTGATATTTTGTATTTTTTGATGATACGAATTTCGGGTGACACGAATATTTCACGCGACCCCGCGAGATTCCTATCACCGAGGTTTTACTGTATAACGAATTCCTGTATATAACGAAGTTTTTCTATTCCCCAACGTTACTCCATAGAAGTACATGTATTTGAGACCTCTACGTAACGAAGTGGCAGCGGGAGACCCCCTCGATATAACAATTTTCCCCTCCGACAACCTAGAGATTTCGCCCCAAATTTTGTCATTCTTGCGCGAGCAGCAACCGGAAGCACCTTCTCCGCCGCGACGGAATGCGAAGTGAGCGCACGTGTGCGTGCGTGCGTGTGTGACGCGGGCCTGCATCCCTCGACCCGGCGATCTTGCCGCCGCGGGCGTGACCTTTCCCCCTCCTGTCATTCAAACCTGATCCTGCCGCTTGCTGCAGCCGGCTTAGCCCGCCAAGCCGGCTCTCTCTCCTTTTCCAGTTGATGTTGCCGACGCGCTAGTACACGCTGTGACACATCACACTCGATGAGCGCGGATACGCGCTGTCGAACGCCGTCAAACGCTGGCGGCATGTGGAAGCACCGCTGGAGAAGCGAGCGAAGTGACCTTCGTGCTGTTGTCTATCGCTTCAACGCAAACTGAGCACCAAGAACACACAGCACACACAAAGCTACGAGCCGCCGACGCACCTGCCCCAACACAGATCGCTTTCAAGATACAGCCGGCGCGACCGCGTGCCGCCGCGCAGTACGCAGTTGATGCCAGAGTACAGTACAGCGCCGCCCCGCTATCCCTCCCCCCTCGCTCTTTCGCTGGTGCCTTGAGCGCAACGGAAGAAGGCGCGCTTCCTCCCTGCTTTTCTTGCGCGCGCTAGATTTAGACGCGGTTGTCGGCTCCCCTCGCACGTTTTCACTTGCACATACAGCATACGGCGCGCGGCGACTGCGTTATCGTCCTTGGACCCTTCTACGGAATATCTATGAGCCAAAACCAATTTTAGAGCCACAACGCGTCATAGACACCATCTTTATATAGCAAATACGGATCTCAAGGGCGATACTTTTGCTGGCGGAAACCGAAAATACGTCATAGTTGTTGCCCCCGGCATTTTGGGCAGCCAATGCCATCTTCAAGCTACTAAGCCAAGCGACATGAAAAGTCAAAATGCCGCTCGGGCCGGCGCGGGGTGAAGCTCGCAACGTATGATGCGGAACGGTCCCACAGTTGCGACGCAACAGCGGGGTTACCATTGCATTGGGTTCTATGGGAGCTGTGCGGGACCAGGCCGAAAACGACGTAACAGCCGGGAAAACCCAGCCCCTGGGAACGTAACAGCGGTGTTCTACTGCAACACTATATGACGCTATGACGCCATCGTGACGCTCGCTCTTCGTTTCCGATGCCTCGCGCTTGTACGAAACGACGCGCATCCACGCATCCGGTACATGGTGTGACATTCCAAGGATGAGTGCCTCGACGAAAACGGAAAACGGGTGCGCGTTACAATTAAGGGCGCGTTAGAATCGAGTAAATACGGTAAGCGTTTCTTTTTCAAATTTTTGTGCCGAACCTGCATATAACGAAATCCTCTTTATAACAAAGTTTTCGGGAATTTGTCAATTTCGTTATATCCAGGTTTAACTGTATTTCAAAGAACACTGCCGGGAACAACTTTCGATAATTACTTATCGACTCGACAGCATAAATTTATCTAAACCAGAAAAAACAGAACTTGAACAATTCATCGAAACTAGAGAGGAAAACCTAGCAGATAAATACCAACATAAAGGTATTGGAGCCGCAGATCCACCTAAGAATACCCCTACAGCACATAGCTCCATCAATAGTGCTACGAGCGAGCATCCAGAGCACTGCAGCAACGTAGTAGACATATCCAGAGCTTAAATCCGATGAAGTTAATCTCCTCAACGTGGTCTAACGTTTTGTCCCACGAACAACACAGCAAATGAGTATGAACTCCACAGAGATATAACCGAGTTTTCAAGACGCATGCGCATCAAGGAATTCTTTTTCGATAGGCCCGACATAGGAAAACATGATAAAGACTCTCTGAGACCCCCTAGCACGTGGACACCGGAAGCCGAACAGTGCCCAGACCTTGATCTATACATAAAACTAATCTCAAAGGAAATTCCAGAGTCAACGAGGCATTGCCGCAAGCGAAAAATTTGTCCACCGCTGACACAAAATTCTTAAAGAACTCGCGGAAAGAAAGGATATTGTAATAAAACCAGCAGACAAAGGCGCAGTATCGTAATCTGGCCAATAAAAAAGTACAAAAATAAAGCCTTTGAACAACTGAGTAACCACGCCCATTACACAAAAGTCGACTCTAACCCAACATCGGTTTACAGCAAACCTTGTCCAAAGTACAATAGCGCAGCTGCTGTCCCAGGAACTAATCACCAAGTCTGAATATCGCTTCATGATGCTCAATAACAAAGAAGCCGGCCGCTTTATCTCCTTCCCAAAATACATAAGGTTCCCGTAGAAGAAATATTTACAGCAGAAATCCCAGGCAGGGCTGTAGTATCAAATAACAACACACCGAGTCACTATCTAAATTATAAATCACCATCTGTCAAACATCCCAACCACCCTACCATCATTTGGTCAAGATACGCCCAACTTCCTTCGAATTATCAACTCGATTAACGCTAACCAAATTCGCTCCGACCATGCTATTCTAGTAACTTTAGATGTTTCTGCTCTTTATACTAACATACCCATGCGGGCAGGAATTGAAGCCGTGTCGAAGTCCCTCGCAATCAATCCTCAAGCGCATGCTCCCGAAGTTTACCTGTCACTTCCTAGAGTTAGTTCTTACTCTCAACTATTTCGAATTCGATTCTATTCACTACCTACAAACTTTCGGCACAAGCATGGGAACACCATTCGCTCCCACGTATGGCAACATTTTCATGGGACAGCTTGAAGCAAACCTGATAAAATCATACCCTTTAAAACCCCACACCCACCTGCGTTACATTACGACATATTCATAATATGGGGAACACGGCACAAACGCGCTAACCGACGTAATTAGCTATTTCAACCGCTTTCACCCTGAGTATTAAGTTTACTGCTCACAAATCTCCTAGACAGATCATCTTCCTCGACATGACGGTTTACATAGAAAACTGAGAACAACACTTTACCATAAACCTACGGATAGCCAGCAGTATTTAGACTAACCAGTCATCATCCCCGACATTGCAAGCGAGGAATTTTTGTCGGGCAAGCGAAACGAATAAGAAGAATCTGTAGCGACGACAACGATTATATCACCACCTAAATGACCTTAAAGTAACGCTAGCGAAACGAAACCATCCCAAATTCCTCTCGACCAGGCTTATGAGGTCGCGTCAAGATTAGAGAGGCAGTCGACATTAGCTCAGAAACAACCTATACCAAAATCTGATAGAACAGCAGCCTTTATAACAAAATATTCTAACGCTCTCCCAAACATAAACAACATCCTACGAAATCCCACCCAATATTACCAAGTAACGAGCGTCTGAGAAAGCGTTCCCAGATGTACCAAGGGTTACCTATCGCCGCAACAGAAACATTAAAGACATGTTAGTGCATGCAAAAGTCAGCCAACATCATTCCCCCGTTATAAAAGCATGTTCTCGCCCCAGGTGCAAAACCTGCAAGCCCTTCAAAGTGACCTTAAAATTAAAAGTACCGCAAATGGCTACACACATGAAGTGAAAACTAGCTGTACTTGCACTTGCTCCGATGTAATTTATATGCTTGAGTGTTCCTTCTATATGAAGCAATATATCAGTGAAACGGGACAATCAATGAACATCAGGCTAAACGGACATCGCGCGGACACAGCTAAAAAGCTTCCCAAAGCCGTCGCCGAGCTTTTCAACCAATCAGGTCATACCTTTCATGAACTTAATCTCTACATACTACAGTCAAATTTTCGTTCTGCGCAAGACAGAAAATAGAGAATCGTACCTCATTCATAAGTTCAAGAGATTGCAACCAATAGGCATGAACATTTCAAAGGGAGCTTTAGAATCTATTCGTCATGCTAAATTGCAAAGCATAGGAACAACGCTTAGTTATTGTGCATTGAGTTGCTTAGTTTTTGTTTTTTCTTTTTTTTTTCGTTATTAGATTGTCAATAATATTCCAACCTCTCTTTGCGTTCACTCAATCCTTCCTAGATCTATCTATACATCTACCCCCCCCCCCCCCCCCCCCCCCCGCTGGCCTTTTTTTTGTGCGCTCGAACACCATTTTTCTGCAGCTACATTTATTTTGCCCGGTCAGACATGATAGTTCACTGACCTCCAGTGGAGCAGGCCCCCCCACCCCCCGTTGTGCAGACCCCTTCCATGAAAAGAGGAACCTGCCATGAACGTCAACCTGCTAACACAGGGCGCTGCCTCAAACTCCTCCACCGACTATCAGTAGTGCATTATATTTCCTCTCAATTCTACACCCTCGCCGCTAACACACTCTCGTTCATTACCTCACCCACCCGCGTTACCTTCTCTCCCCTTTAGAAGAACCCTACCTATATATACTGTGCCGAGGAGAGCATATGTCGCCTTGAAGAAGACAAGTCCACTTGTCGAACCGTTGGCTCCTGCTCTCACATTGTTCTGGTGTTACTCATCCACTTGATATAGCAATATGTATTAAAATACCTAATTAAGATTTCATGAGACAAGAAAAATATTCAAATTATACGGATGTTAAATTACAATATGTATTAAAGCAATAAACAAATGCTTACTACATTAACATCACATTACTAACTAAAGAAATCCGTAACCTTCATTTCTATATTCACAAAATCAGCGTGGAAGCTGCAAGTCTTATCATCTCATGAGTGATGAATGCTCAAAGCAGCAAGGGCCTCAAGACATCTTGGGCAATGCAGCAGTGGCGCAAGACGTGTCTTTATCCAAGTAGACATGTATTTCACTACCATGCTTATGTAACTATCATTTTGTCACCAGTGAGCTGGTCGGCAACAGATTGTCCACTGCAATGTAGCCGGCAAGTTTGATGGCAGAACTTTGCACCTTTAACGGCTTCCACATTGTTTAAGACATAGCCTTTCTTGCATTGAATCAAACAAAACCACTGCTCACCACAATAATTGCAGATGAATCTGCAGTCGCTATCATCGCAATCATGAATGGCAACCATGCAGAGTAAGAAAGGCAACTCACTTCATTTTTAGCAGGTATGATCGTGATTATTCGCTAACCTTAGCTTTCCAAACTGTGAACTTAAAATTTCTTCGTGTATCAAGTGCAATAGATCCCAACACACACTGCGCATGCTTTCAGACAGCGCAGACGATTATGTGCATTGCAGTGCACTGGCATTCACTGTCTCAGCCACTTCACATGTAAATGCTGGATGACAGTTCAACAAAGTGTGATTGTTTCTCCCACACCTAGCACATCATGCAGTGTCGAAAGATTGAACCGATACATTTTCCTTATCACTACTTAGCTGATTACTTAAAACTTACATTCGACTGCTAAAAAAACTTCGCGCCTCTCTGCCAGCAAGTACTGTATGAATTTCACAAGCACCTCATCTACTCATTGCCATCATGACCTTAATACAGTAGATTTCCATCAATTCAAGTCCGGCTAATTCGGTTTTTCAGTTATTTCGATCCCAATCGAAGGCCCTGGCCGGTGCCCATATATTTCTATGGGCTAAAAATTTAGTTATTTCGATAGAGAAATTGTCCTTCGGTGGATAATTCGAACTTGGCTGGCCAGCACACATATGCCTGAGCCTAATGCTGACCCCAGTAGTGATGCCAACAGCGATAGCATCTGTTTTGGTGGCACTAAGGGTACAGTGAATGCATTGAACACACCATAATTTCTCATTGAAAAACACCTATTTTTAGCCTGCCCCAGGAAAATTTAATGCGATAACAATAGCGCACAATGAATTATTACAGTATTTACCTCATTCTAACTTGCACTTTTTTGTCAAGTAAATTTGTAAAAGCACATTCAAACAATATAATTCAGTAGAATTGCATGTATTACACAATAAAGTAGCAAAGTGATCAGACTAAGAGCATAAGCCACCATCCAGTTTGCGATAGTTGTGAAGTCATTTGATAAATACAGAATACAGTAAAACGCCGCTGATACGTTTTTTATGGGACCGTAAAAAAAACGCAAGAGCGGGGAAACACAAGAGCCGAGAAACAGGAAAAATTGAGAAATGAGAGTAGTGGTGGACTGCACACAATTTTATTTTAATTCTTACGTTTGAAAAAAGTTGCAGTTTTGCCGAAGCATCGATTGCGAGAGCAATTAGTAGACAGCTATACAAAGTAAGGATAGCAGTTTTATCGTCCGTATAAACTTGTAAACACTCCCATTGAAGGCAATAGTAGTACTGATATTTAAAGTTGATAGAAATATTTGTAGTGCATCAAAGGTGGTAATTTTCACAACTATGTCAATATAATGCAACCACACACAACATTTCCATGCGCCATAAATGCTTGGTAGTTTACGTAACAATCATACGTTAAGCAATAAATTGCGCCTACACCTATCCCACCGGTGGGCCGTTTGCATATGATAGCATGAGACAAGTTACACGTTGATGATTTAAGAGAGCATTCACGGATTATATAACAAGGCTGTTTGAACAGTTAAACTTTCACATAACAAATGAGTAAACGGCTGGGTCAGTAATAGCTACCTATTCATTTCTATCTAGAAAAAGTTAATTTGAGCATAAATGGAAAACTTCCGAAAAGGAGGAGAGGCCGGGCAAATGCAGATTGACACAGATGTAAGATTCAGTGCGTCTGGCCCAATGACCGGATGTTTCAGCACCATATCACCTCCAGACCCCGTTCCTTCCTCTCTTCTAATTGACCTATCATACGTGAAGTAAAGCCCCTACACCTTTTAACCATATGGCGTAACCTTAGCAATGTCGTCTCCGCACTACACCATCACCTCCAGTCTCCTCTAATTTCTTGCTTCTCATATTGAGCTATCATACGGCGTAATGTCGTCCCCAGATTGCATCACCACTCCCAATGTTCCTTTAATTTCTCTCTTCTCTCATTCCAGACGGCTTTGCACCATCACCTCCAATCTCGCTCTCCTTCCCTATCTAACGAACTGAACTTATTTAAGCTCGCTGCGCCAGTAGCTTTTCAGTTCATTGGTTTTGTTCGAAGTTGCGCTCGTGCTTAATCGAACTGCATATAATCTGCAACGGTTTTATTGGTGCTCGGCTCCGACTGCTCCCTATCCATAAAGAAGAGCAAGTCTGTATCTGTTTATAATGTATATTTGTTGTCTCATGTTATATTTTTGTCAGGCACGGTAAATAGGAGATCTCTGTATTTCTTGATTATATTTATTATTTACACAGAGCAGGATTTTATTACTGAACAATTTTGTTAAGTGATTGAAATGACACCTTTATGTTTGTACATTGCTTACCATACTTTTGATTCGGCAGTTATTTAATTCCTACAGCGAAAATGCTGGTACTTGTGCATTTAATTAAATTTATCTGGATACCTTTAAAGCCTCTTCTGTGGGACATCTTTTGTGTAAAATCTTGGGGAATAAAGTTTCTTTACCTGTCATTGCTTTTCTTTCTAATGTATGCATTTAATACAAGCTTCGTCTAAGCACGGCGAAGGTCATTGTTGCACGCTATCTATGAGGCGAAATAAGCTGACATTATTACGGCGCTACGACCGTCTCTACTCTTTCTTTCGTTTCCCCTACACCGTCTTTCTGAGCTCTTTGCATAATAAAATACTAGTCGAGGCTTACAAATTGTGGAGATGGGTTTGCACAAGGCTTACCCCACGAGCGACGGTCAAGAAAGGGCACGACGCTCCTCCACTCCGCAACGCACAAAGGCGCTACGGCAGGGTTCGTTGACTCTCCGACACGGGGCAGACAAGTCTCTGGAGTCAGATCGCCAACAAACACAGGTTTATTCACCCACGATACAGCACAGTGCGACAGTCATGGCGCTTACAGGCCAAGGCTCACCGCAAGACCGATCGAGTATGCGCGCCTGCGGCGCTAGCGCTAACCGGGTAGCGGTCCGCCAAGCGCGAGAACGAGGGGTCGCGAGAACAAAGGTCTCAAGTAACCACCTCGTTGCGGGCCTGTGAGCATCTGCCGCGGCGAGGAAGTGCTCAGCGGACGAGAGCTCGGGTGGAGAGGGTGCCCGAGGCCGCCGCGCGAGCGGCCAATCAGGGCGCGTCCCGGTGACGTGTTCTCGCGGGGCAAGTCCAATCCCGGGGGCGAGAAGCACAATTTGCACGGGAAAGTAGGTCCGGCGCGCTCGCCATGTGCACCATGTTGCTGTTACGGCTGCGGTTCCTGGAGATCGAGCTAAGCGCCACGCGCAAGCTGGGGACGAGGCACAGGAAGGCACCTCGATCCCCACAAAATTGTCGAATAAAGACATGTGGGTATGGCTGTAAACTACTGGAGACCGTTACTGATAGGCTCATAGTGGTTAGCGAAGCTGTCACTGCACGTAAGTAATTCTGTTGACTGCGCGAATAATTTACTTTTTTCGTTACTCTTAATTCTTACATACTCTTTGCATAATAAAATACTAGTCGAGGCTTACAAATTGTGGAGATGGGTTTGCACAAGGCTTACCCAACGAGCGACGGTCAAGAAAGGGCACGACGCTCCTCCACTCCGCAACGCACAAAGGCGCTATGGCAGGGTTCGTTGACTCTCCGACACGGGGCAGACAAGGTCTCCGGAGTCAGATTGCCAACAAACACGGGTTATTCACCCAAGATACAGCACAGTGCGACAGTCATGGCGCTGTGCTGTATCTGTTGCTCGCTCAGCCATCCCAAAAAATTGTTTTCATTCTCTCCTTGAGTGTATAACTTCTATTACGCCTTTCTACCCACGCACAGTTCCCACATTAATGTTTCCCGCACTCTAGCACCAGAACTAGGCCACGCTGATGCCGTTCAACACATGATTTTTGCATTATCTTGCTGCACCAGCACTAAGACAACACTTGAAGATGGCTAAGTTCCATGCCATACAGCACCACTGAAGTTAAATAACCTCCAAGCGCCTTGCGTAGAAACTGAACGCAAGAAACAACAGCGCGCAGCAGACGCCCCTCACTTTCTGCGCACTTCCCGAGCGCAGAAAGTCCACAGGTCCGGCACAGCAGCGGCACGGCATGGCAGTTCCCGCAATAGCCTCACGCAGAAGCCGGCACTTTGGAGACTCCCAGTATTTACGTCACTCTAACATGGCCGTTCGGGCTGGCGCTGGGTGGCAGTTCGCGATGCATGATTCAAGAACGGTCCCACACTTGCGAGGCAACAGTGGCTTACCAATGCATTGGGTCCTATGGGAGCTATGCTGTGACCGGCCAAAAACAATGTAATAGCCAGGAAAATGCAGCACCCAGGAAAGTAATAGCGGGGTTTTACTGTATTAACCCTTTGAGGGTTGAATTATTTTGCCAAATGCGACCCCCCAGGGTTGATTTTTTTTATTGCTGATTTAAATTCTTCGAAAGAACTTATTTTGAAAAAATATGGTCGTAATTTTTTTAGAGTGACAGTAAAGTGAGGAAAAAATTGTTTGTGTTGTAAAATACAGAATGTTTATTCATGAATAAGAAGATACGCGCACTGAAAAAATGATTGTGTGCACGTCCAAAAACCAAAACAAATGAGAAGCCTTCGTCTTATAGCCAACAAGATGCGATAGAGCTTTTGTGGTCTACAAAAAAGGAACGCAAAAACGGCAGCATCGTTGTGTATATACGTGCCTGCCTGGGAACAGGTGTAATCGCGCCACAGTGGGTGATAAACGATCGAGTAACAAGCAGTCACCCTTTGAGAGATTTTAAATCGGATAGCTATCAGTTTAGTGCATGCAACTAGCGGGATCCGCCGCAGGAGAAAAGCGTAACTTGATGCCGGTGCCTTGCGCGCGCGCGCCTGGATGTGCGAGCAATAGCCGACGTGCCGTTGCCATAAAAAAAAAAGGAGAGGCATTGGCGCAAGTAAAAAATTCCACTAGTTCCCGTCGAGTGGCAGCACATACCAAGCGAAAGCAATAATCGAAAGAATCGCGCACTTGTCACCGCCGCGCGAGCGTGCGCGCCCGGATGCGCGAGCGATATCCTACGCGCCGTTGCCATAAAAAAAAAAAGGAGAGGCATTGGCGCAAGTAAAAAATTCCACATGTTCCCGTCGAGTGGCAGCACATACGAAGCGAAACAAATAATTGAAATAATCGCGCACTTGTCGCCGCCGCGCGAGCACGCGCGCCCGTCGAGTGGCAGCACATGCCAAGCGAAAGAAATGATCGAAAAAGGCACGCTTTTTAAATGTACAAGCGATAGCGTACGTGTACGCCATTGACCATTTTGAGGGTGTTCGCGGAGGATGTACATGTATGATATTGACCCTGAAAGGGTTAAACACACTGTGGACCGTACGGAGGACACCATGTTGTGCTTTTCATAGTACAGTTAAACCTGCTTATAACGAACCTCCATATAACGAATTCCTGGATATAACGAAGTTTTTCTATTCACCGCCGTTACTCCATAGAAACACATGTATTTGAGACCTCTACGTAACGAAGTGGCAGCGGGAGAGCCCCTTGAATAACCAATTTTCCCCGCCGACAACCTAGAGATTTCGCCCCAAATTTTGTCATTTTGCGCGAGCAGAAACCGGAAGCACGTTCACCACCTGCATCCCTCAACTCGGCGATCTTGCACCGCGGGCGTGACGTTTCCCCTTCCCTTCATTCAAACCTGATCCGCCGCTTGCTGCAGCTGGCCTAGCCCACCAAGCCGGCACTCTCCTTTCGTGTTGATGTCACTGAAGGAAAAAAAAATGTTTGTTTTTTTTTTTCAGCGCACTGGCAGCGCCACTCTTTGGTTACTGCACAAGTCTCTGCGCTTCACTTCACTGGGTGACACTATACGACGCTATGACCTAAAGTCCCTATATAAGAAAAGTACCACCATCCTTTGATCAATGGCGCTTCGCTCTCTCCTGTATCTCCGATTGGACGATGATAGCGCACGCTTTGACTTCTTTATATTTTGTTTTTGTTTTCGCCTCAGAGCCATGTTGAAAGTCCTCTGCGCCAGCCGCAGTTGCGGGCAGCGGCAGCGGCGCGCGCCCGGCCTGAAAGTTTCAACATGGACTTTCTAGGGCCGCCACCGTCGACTTGCTTTCGCAAGCAAAAAATAAAGAAAAAGCACGCGCTTTAGGAGAGGAGACGAAGGAGGAAAGAGTAGATGGCGGTACTTTTCTTATATAGGGACTTTACTATGACCGTGTCGCTCGCTCTTCGTTTGCAACGCCTCATGCTTGCGCGAAACGACACACGTCCATGCATCCAGTACCTGGTGTGACATTCCAAGGATGAATGCTTCGACGAAGAAACGCAAGATATTGACCTTGTCTGTCCACGCGGGCGCACACTTTTTCGACATCGCAGATTGCTTTCAAGATACGCCGCCGCCGAAGGTAAACACCTCCCTTTCTCGCCTCCCCCGCCGTGCCTAGCGCGTAAGCGCGCTTCCGCCCCCCCCCGCCCCTTCTCCCCCACGCGGACCCCCCGCAAGCTTTCACTCGCACACGCAGCGTACGGCGCGCGGCGACGATGTTGCCACGTTTGGGACTTACACGGAACCTCAAAGTGACATCCACAGTGAAGGCACAAATGCGCGTCGCAATAAAATGTGCTTCTGCGCGGTTACTACTCCGACGGCGACAGCGAATTTGCAGCCCCTACCAGCAGCTTCTCCGCGTTACAGGGAACCTATCTCGAAGGCCATGCTTTTGTGCGCGGCAATCGGTAACAGCTGTACGAGCAGGATATATGTCATGATGGCCATGTTGTAAGTTCACTATCGCTGGTGACTGTCGTCCGGGCGTCGCAACTCGAGAATCGAACGTCTGCGCATGTGAGATTTTGCCGATTTTGTGCCTATGCGTGTAAAACAAGAAAAATTGTACGCACTAACCGTTTGGTGGGCAATGAGCGACTACGGCTTAAGCGGTCAGCCAATACATGGGGTTCAATGGGGGCTGGGTTGGGGAATCTTCGCGACTATGTTTAAACCGCAATTATGCATTAAGCGGGTACGTATGAACGAGGTTTGACTGTACTACCCTTACTTCGTATCGCTGTCTGCTAAATTGCTGTCGCAATCGATGCTTCGCCTTTCGGGCGAATCTGGGGCTTTTTTGTTCATCGCAACTTTAGTGTATTGGGAGTAAATCTTGAGCGATAGTACATACGGTAAGCGTTTCTTTTTCGAATTTTCGTGCCCAACCTGCATATAACGAAATCCTCTTTATAACAAAATTTTTAAGAATTTGTCAGTTTCGTTATATCCAGGTTTAACTGTAAGCGATAAAGTGCTGACTGAGAGTAATGATGATGGACATTAATAAAATGAATTTCCATTCTGTGATGGTAAAGTTCACTGGTTTTGTCTTTTTCTTATTGCCCGATTCAGAGGCATGCTTCATTTTCTTGCTAAATAATCAAGCGCGTGTTCAATTTCCACTTTGTTCAGGAGCTCCAATGCTCTTTTACATTAGTTTTCTACTTGAAGCCATAAAAAGTATGCGCGCACTTGATTTGGGGACGTGTTAGAATTGGGAAAACACTGCCAAATGAATCAGCAATGTGTTCCAAGATTTTTTTTCTGTCGCTTGTTTAATTCGACCCGCCAGACAAGCAGACCAATTTTGCCGCTCTCGTCAGGGGTCGAATTACGGAAGTCAACTGTACCCCCCTTTCTTCTATTCACACACATGTTCAAATGCATTTTTTCTCGTTTTATTGACATCTGAAAATCGTTACTTGAACCCACTCAATTCTTTCTATTGGCAATCGTTTTGCAAGCAGTTAATGGGTGATAAATCTTGTACATTTCTCATAACACTCTTGCTTTGTTTAAACTGAGCTTCACGTTTAGTAAATTCTGTAATATTTAATACGTTGCTTTCAAAATGTATTTTTGTTCTTAAATTAACCAATGCTTTAATTTGTTTTTCATGAATGCAAACTTTTGAAAGGTTTCTGTTTCTTTCTCCACTCCGCTATAGGCTGATAGGGCTGCAGTATGTCAAAATAAATGAGTATATCAAATCAATTACACTCGTACATCTGAAGTATATTTTGCTGTAGTATTGCATGGAAGTCGTAAAACATTTTTCATGCACGCCCATTTTTATGTCGCTTGACAATGTTTTACAGAACTTCTGGTTGTGCTTTAGCGGGTGGTAGTGAAATGCTATCCTAATTGGCTGTGATTTGTTATGAAATGCTAGTAACAAGTGGCCTCTCATCAGCATTACATGAATGATGAGCACTCATCCAGATAACTAATCCTGCCAGCTTCCCTAGCACCTTACGCATTGGTCTGCTTTGCAAACTACTGAAGCCTGCCAAAATGTCTCCGATACTCACCATTAGGGTGCAGCACATCAACACTCTGATCATACGAAAGGCAGATGCAGAAATAACTAGCCTTTCTTCAAAAAAGAACAGACTAGTGGGCTAGTTAGTACTGCATAACTTGAGGAAAAGCGCAAAAGAGCAACGCATGACCGAGACGAAGACTCGGTTCTGTTGTGTCTTCCTCTCCTTCTGTTGTCCTGCAATGGTCTTTTACGCTTTACCTCAAGTTCGCCTTTCTTCTCATGTGTTCAAACCTCCCACTTGTGGGGATGCGCGACTCTCACGTGTCTCCTGTAACCCGGCTTAACTGCGTAGCTAAGTGCCGACGGCGGTCCGTGGTGGTTGCGGCGCATTGCGAGAGATGGCGCGAGTGTCGCGATGCTGGCGCCACCGGGGTGGCGGGGTGAACTTGGGAGAAAGGGGTCAAAGGCTTGGGATCGGCGGCCAACACGCACGAACGCTTCACGCGTGCGCCGGCCTGCTTCGCGCGACCGTCGCCCGAGGCTAAGAGCAGGACAACAGTATGGACGACATGGATCGTTCGAGCGCGCCCACCGTTCGCGTGACTGTACACGCGAACGACTAGGCGATGGTGTCACAGCATGGGGCGAACGTATTCGCTCGCTATCGGGTCGCGGTGAAGTCGGATTTCCTTGATTGGTCGCGCGCCCATGTGAAGTTCTATTGGTAGTAATTCGGCTAGTGTGTATTAGTGTATGAAAGGTGCAATAAAGCCCTTCTGTGATTGTTTGCACTACTGTGTTGTCGTTCCTTTGTCCCAAGAGCATGTGTGGAGACCCCACACACTTGAACATGTATCCCTAAAGGTGTGACAGGCACTTGAAAAGGTAGGAAACCTGTTCCATAGAAATGTTAGTAATTGCCTGCCACATTTACATTCCACAAGACATAAGAATAGCAAAGTACCAACATCACCCTGCAAGGCTAACACCACCGGCACATGCAACAGTTCAAACACACACACGCCCATACCAGAGTCCTTCCATGTTTTTCTGGTCACGAAACTCCACCGTCACGCTATGGGTGAGGTTCATACGCTGCCCAAAGCTGCCGCGACGCGGCGCCACTGCGCATCGGAGGGCATCGTTCGCGTACCGAAACGCTTGCGCAGTGCGAGGCGAGCTGAGTGATCGGGTGCGTTCTGTGCATGTGCTGCGCTATTTTTCGAGTGCTGGACTGTTTAGTTGAAGTGGCAGGGTGGGACAACGATGCCGAACACGTGTTGCGTGCCGGGTTGCCGTTCCGGCTACAAGGGCACGACCGAAAAGGTGTCGTTGTTCCGTTTGCCTATTGACAGGAGTTTAGACCGCGAGAATGGAAAGCGGGGCCATACCACGGCAGGAAGATGGAGGTTTGAACTTCGACGCAAGTTACGCGTGGTTTTTGTGCGCGAAACATTTCGAAGCCTCCGACATCGTCATGCGACAAATTAAACATTCGCGGCGGACGCCGGTCCTGGAGCGTGGAGCAGCCGACGGTGAAGCTTAACGCGTTCCAAAGGATTTTGAATGCCTTCCCAGCGTACCTCACGAAGCCCAAAACCTAATTTGCATTATGATTTGTTGAGCAAGTTGTGTGTGCATGATTAAGTAACAGCTGAAGAAGTGGAATGGTGGTATCTCTAACCAGCCATTTTTTTTAAATTGCTGTATTTGTGATGTGGCTACTTGTGTTCGTTTGAGAGTTGTTTTTCCATGTGTTATGAAATGCCTATGCTTTACACTTTCTTGTTTATAGAAACAATCTTATGCATTGTGCATTTATTGCTATTCGTTTGCTGGTGTTTGTTTCCTGCCCCTTAATACATACCTCTCACGTTTGATGTTTTTTCTTTATGCTTATTATATCATATTATTATATCTTTATGCTTATTATATCAGTGCTTTTAACAACTTGCATTGTGAATGGTGGAACATTCATGACCGGACACCTCTTTGTGCTGTTTGTATTTCGCTCCACTTATTTTACATGATAAGTAAATGATCATGCTTGTATGTTGTTTTTTCACCAACACGTTTTATTTCTTTTCCTAATCGAATTATAAAGCAGTTTTCTTTAATTTTTCGACCATGATAAGAATATCAGGACCGGTGATTACAACATTTTAACATCCTGTAAATAGTTGCGCATTAAGAACCAAAATACCTAGTCTCATCGTTTCTGCGTCGAAACCACGAGCAGCTGGGCTTACTGACGCTTCTAAAAGACTGCTTGCTAAGGCAATTGCCTAATTACAATACAGCTAGTTTCAACTGTGCAGGTCCTAACACTTCACATTCGCCTTAATCCGTTGCTAAAAGCCGCACCGAAGACATTTAGTAGTGAATTTATCCTACCTAAATCTCATTCAAAAATGGCATCGTTTTGCAGAGAAATCTGAAGCGCACGGAGCAGCTCAATTTCCTTTTCATTGTCATTAAGTATTCTACAGAAGCAGCCTTTTGCAATAACAATTTCACACTTTTGATCTCCGGATAAGATACTGCCCACAGTTTAACAGAAAGTGAACAGCTGTGCTCGGTAAACAATCTGGCGCTATGCGCAATGGAGAGTTGGCGCTTACTTACGGGTGAGCGGGGGTGCAACAGCCCATATGTTTGCATCTGGTGATAAGTGGGACCACTGGCGCTTTGTGCGAATGCGCGGTGTCTAATTTCAGGCAAATATTAAACAGCGGAGCCTACCGAAGTGTTGAGGCGAACGGCGATGACGAAGGAATATGGACCGAGACCGCGCGGCCGTGCACAGCGGACGCATTTCGACGGGGACAAAATGCAAAACACCCGTTTATTTAAATTTAGGTGCATTTTAAAGGATCCCAGGTGGTCAAAATTAATCCTGAGTCCCCCACTACGGCGAGCCTCATAATCGTATCGCGGTTCTGGCTCAAAATCCCAGATTTTTTTTTGGTCCGAGACCGCCGCAAGTTCCATGTTATGAGCGGCTTTTTTTTTCGTCCCGGGCGCTCATATCATGGCAGAAGACGCAATCAGGCAGTTATTTAAGCATGTGGAATGTTAAAAATAGTTACGTGAAAGTAAACCGACGGTTGTGGAAGTTGAGAAAGCTAGAATACCGAGGCTGCCCCACACACAACCACAGTGGTAGCGGCGTTCGCATGCCCTCCCTAAAACCCCTTGATCTTGAAAGTAGCGACACTCTCCTCCGCGCGCGCGCTTTCCTCCTCAATTCTCCTCGCCCGCCGGCTGCGCGCGCTGCGCACGGCACGCTATTGCGCCTGGGCTCCCGCGGACGGGCCGCAGAATTCGATGGAGGCGCATTATTTTGGGCCAGTTGCGCGCCCCATTGGCGTAGAATATTTTGAAAAATGGTGATAACAGCATGGAGAATGCTGAAGGCAACGTTTATGAGGAGGTTGGTTTCATCTTAAAGCCGTATGAATGACACACACTGATCTAAAAGGAGTTTTGAGGTGAGTCAGTGGCGCACCGACGGGGGGGGGGGGGGATTCGGGGGTTGTAACCCCCCCCCCCTGAGGCCGACTTAACCCCCCCTTTTGCTTAACCCCTTTTCTTTCCTTACGCATTTGAGTACTGCAACTAAGATGTAATACGCGCAATCGTCTGCACACTCGCAAAAAGCGCATTTTTTGACAATTTCCCGTGAATAAATCGAAATTAGTGCTGTTTAGATGGTATTGGCAAACTGTCAACCCCCCCCTGGCAGAGATCCTGGGTGCGCTACTGAGGTGAGTTATATACTCCAGTTATTTTTTCTGCCACATTATACGCTGCTTTACTTTTTGCATCTGATCTAGTATTGCTTGTGGCAGATCGCTCTATGTTTGGCAGTTTTTTCTTGTATGTGCGCGCATGTGCACCGCAGGTATTATATTCAGTGTGCCTTCTTATAATGAATTACTGGCGAGAGCATCGTCCGTCCATGTGTTTGTCTCAATGTCAAAGTAGCTTTTGCGCTGTGGTTTCTGCATTGAATAGGATGGTTGCGCAATTTCAGTGCGATGAAGCGGTGCCGGCAGCCACTCATCACCCACAATAACAGAATCTGAGGAAAGGTATTTGCAGATTATTCTTGAGGCGTCGGTGTCAATGAAGCTTAAAACATACTCGGTATACCTATGGGCGCGGAGAAGGCAATCTATATTTTTAGGCAAAAGAATAATTTATTTACACGTCTGGACATGATTTGACTCGCTTCTGCCTTCATTAGGTCACGTCAGTTTCTGTACCTCAAACGCTCACCTTGAAACATATCCAACTAAGGGTCTCGCCTTAAAATATTCACTAGCTGGCGCTCATCACCTGGAATACCACGGGTATACTTGCCACTATTTTGGGGGGCCCTGCATTCATTGTATTTAAGTGACTGACACACACATCGAAGTAAGCTGTGAATAGCTCCTCTACAAGCTGCTATTTCGATTTTCAGTAAAACAGGCAACGGATCCTAACAATCACAAAAAGTGCGATCGAGAGGCTGTATCTTCGGGTATATTTGTTCAGTGGAAAGCAGAATCTATAGTGCTTCATTTCCGATTGAATAATAGTTGACGACGTGCGAGGTGATGGAGTCCCAGCAGAATATTCAGCATTCTGAGGAGAACCCCATTTTTATGCAACGTACAAATTACCGCAGCAAAAACGCTAATGAGCAGGCCAGAAGAATTGAAAAAAATGCAACATTAGGAGATGCTTTGATACGAGCAATAAGAAAGGCGCCTGACCTTAACAACACTGTTGCTTGTCGGAACAAAGTTCTTCCGGCCAATGTTGTGCAACCACTGCTTCTTGCGCTATCGTAAAAACTGCATAGCCATCATCACGCTTCTTGCAGCAGTTATATGCGCAGCAGCACGGCATAACGCCAGCAGTGCACGAAACAGCGTGCAATGTTAGCGTGCGACGTTCTCTATACGCCGAGCCAGCCGAGCTGAGGCGCAAAATGGCGCGAACGAAAAAGCAAAACACAAGCAAAACGCAAGCTCCGCTCGTTTCCAAGGGCAACGGCAGGGAGACCAATCATCGTGCAGGAAAACAGGTGCAAGACCGTCTGCCGCGGAGGGGACTCGCGAGGGGCGAGGAGGTCGCGCGCCGGCGGCAGAGTACAAAGAGTGGCGGTACTTTCCTACATCAAGGGATTTTAACCTCCCATGCACGGTTGCGCCTCTAGCGGCGGGCGCTGGCTCTATATGAAACTGAGGCGGCAGTTTCGTGACCAGAAAAGCATGGAAGGACGCTGATTATAGCGACAAATACGCGTTTTAGAAGCAGTCACAATTTTTTGAGCGGGACTATTTCTTTAGTCGCGGAGGAATTGGCTGCTGCGCTTCGGTCAACTGGGCGGGGCCTCCTCCTGTCTTCTAAAGTTGTACCCGACTTTTTTTTTTTATAGGTGCTCGCACAATCGCCTTAGCATCCAGCACATTTTTGGTCGAACTAATGCCTTTGACTTGTCTGCTTTGCCATGTGCCATTAGGCATTGGAATGGTCTTCTCGATAACATTGCTGACATTAACAATACTGTAACCTTCAGACAAAAAATCAGTATGTTTGGGTAGTGTGCAAGTGTTTCTGTTTTTGGTGTATGTAACTTTTTTATGTAATTATGCAATCGTACTATTCACTGTATAACACAGCTTTCTAATGGTAGAATTTTACTTCACGATTTCATAATTTCTCTTCTTTTCAATTTATTGCGTTGATTTTGTGTCGTTGTTTATATTTCTAACGTTGTATAACTTTTTTGCTCCTTTGTTATGCGATGCCATCCCCCCTCCACGCAATACTCCTTCTGGAGCCTGTGACGTAGATGAATACATAAACCAGATGGCACTACTGTTTCTTGTGAAAGCAAAATTGTGTATATTGTTGTGGTTTTACCAATAGAAGCTCTAAATTGTAAATGGTTCTCCTGCAATGCCGGCAACGTATCCATAACAGGCCAGTTGTGTATATTGCCTAGAATTATCGTTCTTAGACCCTGAAAAGTGTGGAATATCCTGTCTTCCTGTCTGTCCGGATCTTTATCCATTTTTCCGTAAACTTGAGTCACTGGGTAATCCATGGTAAAATGGGTACAGCACTGGGGCTGCTGTGCTGAGGACACCCAGTTTGAAACAAAAATAGGTCACGAGGTATGGGCCGGGCCGCTCACCAATGACAAAAAAATTTTCTTAGGTGCTGGGCAGATTCAAATCGAATGTGAAGCACCGACTTAGCGGCAACCCTGCTAACAGGCATAGAATGTCCAGAGGAACTCGCGAGAGAGGATCCCGGCTCATACATGACTGATCTCTGTGGTGGCAATACAATTTCTCTACATTGTTTCAATGCCATCGTATTAGCATCAGCATCATCGTGAAATGGGTTGTGCCAGAATTTTTCTTTCTGAATTTATTCACCTGTACCTATGTGCCACAGCTGAGCTTCTATCTCAACATTAGTTGATCTCAACTGAAGTAATGTATATATAGCCTTAGCTATAATTTCTAATGAGCATGACTGATTCTCACCAAGAGTAACAGCCACTTCAATTCCTTCACAATCTGCACCTGCATTATCAAATATGTTATAGTGAAGTGAGTCTGCTACAACTGAGGATCGAACATGTTTTCAGTTTCAACCAAAGCATGCTAGTCAATTTCATGAAAGTGGCATTACAGAATTCACAGGCATTCAATTGCACAATGCATGCTTATAGGCAATTTTATATTCAGTTCATGGCAGTTGCCATCTTGGGCTGTCGTAATCTAAATTTTGTGCATAGTGACGTCAAGTTTACTTAATCCTGGAACGTTAAAAACACCTGTGCACTGACTCTAGGTTGTTACAGCCAGAAAAATGGGCATGTGAGCAGCCATGGTGAGGGCGCCCCAAAGCTCCAGTAAATAGGGTGCCTGCATGCGCTCACCCCCCCCCCCCCCTTCACCATTCAGTGCAGAGTAGGGACAACTGCGTCATTTGCAACTGAACAGAAGTTACAAAAAAAGAGTTCCATAGAAAAATTTACTTTACTTTTCATTAATTGTACATAATGACGGGAGTCTGCAGTCAGGCATTCCACTCACTAAGGCACATGGAAACAAAACAGGAAAACAAGAATGAGTAGCTCATGAAAAATTAAGCCCTCGAACATGCAATATACATCCATCACCTGTGCACCATCAGCCCGATTACAACTTTTCTATTACTGTGCAAATATAGCTGTAGCCATTTGCCTTTGCACACTCAACTTCTTTCAGTGGTTTATGTGTTCAATTCATTAGGTATCCTTAGTGGCACACATAATTTTTTTAGAAGCTCAATCACCACATACCTGTGATGCTTTGTTTCCCAAGCACCAAATAATGCCAGCAACCTCATCACGTTATCATGGCAATCTCTTAAAAGTCACAATTTTATTTGGTCGTTTTGACAAGATTGCCAAGCTGATTAAACATGAATTGCACTGAATCCTTCTATATAATCTCAACTCTTTCCTTGATCGGCACCAGTATATCAAGCTTTAAGTTGACAACTTGACGCATCACTTTCATATTCTTCAGGATAGGTAGGTTATCTTTATGTTTGCTTGGATTGTTACACATTTTTGATGGCAAGCGCCATGAACACTTCCAGATTTTGCGAGAACTTTCATTTTTCAACTTCTATTTCATCAGCGGTGTGATAGTTTTCTTTACATACAAGGAATATGTTATACTTTCACAAGCATCATCCAAATGTGGTTCACGTTTAAGGCATTCACCAGACATGGCAAAGCAATATTTGGCGGCAGTTGTAGCAAATAGAGCAATGTAACAGTCGGAAAAGCAACCAACCTGCGATTGTACAGCAAAATCCCATTTTTGCAGCTACTCTGACGCCATTGCTCTAATATAATATGTCCTAAGCCTAAGCTAATGATCAAAGAACCGCTCAGTGACAACAGAAATTCAGACATGTGATCAAACAACCGCTCAGTGATCCACAGATACAGACATGATGCTGCAGCAACTGTGGAATTCCTTTCACGTGTTTTCACAGTACACCCATGTGCACAAGAAATCTAACACTATAGGGTATACCATTTGGGCAGCTGCTTTGGTGCTGCTACCACTGCCAAAGTCCTGCACCCCTCAGTCAGTCAATGGGCACTGAAAGTACTGGATTTGCATGTAAGTAACACGACCACAAATATGATGCAATGAGCTGCTTTTGGTCTCTCCTAAAGAAACATTTATTGTGATTATATGTGTAACGAACCCGAATATAATGCGAGGCGCGTCCTGAGGCTGGAAATTTCAAGGAAAAAAAGGCAATATCCGTGAAAGTGAACCATCAGGTATAGGGTGTGTCCTACATTGAGCTTATTCCAATGACAAAATTCAGTGAGACACCTGACACAGCCACCAACTCCACACCCCCTCACCACACATTCGTGCTGAGCCCCAACCCACACGATGGACTCCTATGTCTCATGTGAGCAGTGAGTGATAATCCTAACAACACACAGCTTGTTTGAAAGCAGAAACAAACGTAAGGGTTCTGCAAACGCCACATTCGAGTTGAGGCTATGTTCACAGCATAGCTGCAGTGCACGCTTGCTTGCTGTAGAGACTACCATCATAATAAACATGCACGGCATTGTTGACATTGTAGCATCGCCTCAGCGGGTAAAGATACGATTTGTTGCCCTTTTTGCACAAAAACACGCGTCTCAATTGTGCGAAATTAGGGCACCACAGCTGCATCACTCGTTTCAAGCACAGTACTCAAACCACGCATTCAGCGCTGAACCTTAGTTGCTAATCGTATGCTCTACATTTTTATGCATGTACTAACAGGAGGTCCCCCTGACAGTTTTTACTTTGGGACCTCCTTCTGTATTACTATTACTTTGTAACTGTATTAATGTATAATAATAAAATGATTGATTAATGTAATCGTGGGCGGTCGACGCAGTCACATTTTTGTGACTTGTAGAGAGCAGCACATCCCTCGACGTCCGTTATGCAAAGGCGGACACGGCGACGCCACTTCGACATTTCAATCGTCACCACCTCCGCATTGTCAAGGAACACGGATCACATAACGCAGGTTCTGTATTGCCAGAGCTCACCGAGGCCAAAGCCGCACTGCCACACAAGCACTACTCACGGCTTTCCGCCAAGCAACACAGAACCTACAACCAATACACAAGCAACGCAAGCACAATCACACACGCAGTGTTGAACAACGCGCGGTCGGCGCGGGCCAGAGAATGATCACGCCGAGAACGAACACGCCATCCCATGCCGTCGTCGCTTGGCGCCACCATCGCGCCTTCTCAAAAGTCTCTAAATGATCGTGTCCCTAGGTGCCTAGGATCGAGTCACGTGAGGGATTTTTGTACGACATTTAGACGCACGCCTCTCTGGGGATTCTCTGCGCAGTGCCTTTTCGGTATGAATAGGCCCACGTGGTTGCCGACGTCAAAGGCATGCAGGCACGTAGGGAGTATAACGCGTGGGTTTCTGCTACCGCGGGTGTCGTTCTTCACTTGAAATGCATTGCCTTAAAATGTGGCGAAAGACTGGGGAGCCAGACCCATGATTACATAATTTTCAAAACATCATTTACGCTTACCACCGCAGTTAGAGTGCTCTCACCTCGAAACCCATCCAGAGTGTGCCCGAGCGTGGTCTATTGTTTCGTCAAATCAGCCGTTGTGTACTTTAAACTGCGGTGCGTATTTTCTTGCTAATTTCTGTTCCGCTGCCTTGTACGAGATGTTTCACGCGATAGTTATTTGTTGCGTGTTTGCTTAGTAAAAGGTTCTGCTGTGCGCCTTTCGTTGTGAATTAAATAAATAGCGTTAGCCTGTGCTCTAAAAGCCGAAGTCGTCGCCTGTCCTTGAGATTCACGTGCACTATTTTGTAAGATTGTGTCGTGCAACGTCGGTACGCTGTTGAGTCTCGCCGGTCCGTTGAGAGGCAGAAGGCATTGAGCAGAATGACAGCGTCTACTGGGACAGTCTGCCTTAATTAACAATGGGCCGGCACGGCCCTAAATATGGTTGGGGTCCCCAGCTATCCACACTCTAAAAACAGTTACACTCTTTGGGGCGTATTTTTGCCACAGAACGATAATCGTCATCTGACTTGCGTGGCTTTCCTTTCTTTAACGCTGTGTGCCCGGCACTTCTCGGTCACGAACGACAAGAGCGTTATCAGCGTGACACAGCGTTCTCGACAGGAAAGTAGCAAGTGCAGAGTTTTCAAGATAGGAAACGCAAGCAAGACAGATGACGATTATTGTTGTGTGGCAAAAATGCACCCCAAAGGGTGCAACTGTTCTTAGAGTGCAGTTCATCGTTGGGCGCAAGATGGGACGAATTTTTTTCACATGGGAAAGCACTCGCTGCGAACCCTGGATCCCGTCCGTGCATCGGCTGACGCGGAGGTATGCTGGGCTGCGTGGAAGCTTGCATGGAGAAAGGAGTGCTGGCCGACTCGACAATACTTTTTGACTTTGATAAGCGCTTGTCCTGTTTGTGTGTATTACTCAGCTCTCAGCTGAATGTCTGATTGACGCGTGGTGCCGGTGTCAAAAGATTTTGTGCGGGGCCGGTCCAGGTGCGTGTGTTGCATCCGCCTGGAGTTGACTGAGCACAAAGGTGCGGGCATCTCGTCTATTTAAGCTGAGCACTTAGCGGCCTGGCCTGCTGATCTGGACGGCAAGTTTGTCGAGATCAAACCACTTAAAACAGGGACGCCTGTGTTCTCATGCTCGTCCCTAGCCGTGGCGGTATACCTATAGTGGCTATCGCGTTGCGCTGCCGAGCTCGAGGTCGCAGGTTCAACTCTGGCCGCGGCAGCTGGATTTGGATTGGGTGAAATGCATAAACGCTCGTGCTTAGATATAGGTCCCCAGGGGATGAAAATGAATCCAGAGCCATACCGTACGGCGTGCCTTATAAAGAGATTGTGGTTTTGACTAGTAAAACCAAAGAATTTCATTGTCTAAGCTTGACCCTGTTGTAAGTGGTACTGTTGCAGCAGGGCTCATCCCACAACCATTTATATGAACATCGAACTTGTTTTATCATCATAAAATAATCATCCAGGAATGTCGGGAACGATATCGTGTCATGTCTGATACTCGCGGATCATCAAAGAAGACAGGTTGATAGTTCGCGAATCGAATGCCACCAAATTAATGTAAAAAATGTATAACAAATAAATGCTCACAGCGCATGGGATCGATGCCACCAGTTTCTCTCCCAGCCCTGTATATTTTTTCATGTTGCAAAATTTTTTCTACGAAACGATGTGTGTACTCTTAATAATTTAAAGACCAAAACTTTACTCGGAAGGGTGTTGCAAATCAGAGAGAAAACACGCTAATCAGGTGTTACTATAAGTATATGGGAGTGGATATTGTGTCGGCAGCCGGCAGTTTACCGTCCCCGCATAATGTGCCGGCACTGTCGTCCAGTTGGCTGTCGTGACTGCGGGACTGCAGCCCAAAATTTATTTATTCCTTATAGTAAGTTTCCATAGTTAAAAGTAATTGTTTTTCATACCAGCAATTATTTAAAATGTTATGAACTAAAATGGCACCATTGGTGGGCTCCCATGAAATTAGTGCCATCCACCTGGACCGGAGCTTGCGTGCCGTTCCTTCGTACGTGCATGATGCATGTACGCCGTTGCTGCGTGTCGCTCTTAGGTGTGTACGTTTTATTGCGATAGCAATTATATGGACACTCCAAAGCAGATTTCTGCCGTCGCCGTCGCCGTGAGGTTCCGTATGACGTCAATGGAGATGAAATCGTCGCCGCGCGCCGCCGAACGCTGTATGTGCGAGTGAAAGGGCGCGAGGGACGCGCGCTTTCACGGGGAGTGAACGCACGGCGGAGAACAAACGCGCGTTCTGTGCCGTGCTCCCTTAAGGGCTGCAGAAGTAGGCGTCTCTTTCCTCCTTTACAATCACCATATATGTAGAGCAAACGCGCCTTCTTCTGACGCACGAAAGGCCGCGGGGGGGGGGGGGGGGAGGCGACGTTTAGCTGTGGCACCAAGTGCCTATTTATATCAGAGGCTCCGGCAACAGTCACCAACGCCGCACGCATTTTGTGCGAACGCGGGCAAAACGCCGACGGCGTCGACAACAGTGCTGTGTGTTGCCGGTGCTGCTGCATGTCCAAGTTTGTACAGCGGATAAAACTACTATCCTTACTCCGTATAGCTCTCTACTAAGTTGCTATCGCAATTGATGCTTCGCCTTTCGGGTGAAACTGCGACAACTTTTTTTCATCTGGTGGTGGTCAGGCGTTAACGAACGTTGTCGGAAGTGTTGGAGCTTGTGATGTGGACAATGTCAGACGACAACGATTTCGTAGAGACATTGCCATCGGTGGGTCAGGTAGGACCCTCGTCATTGAATCAACGGAAAGCATTGAGCAGGTTCCCGGTTTCATCGCAACTGACTTTTTACTTAGGCGACCAATTTTCACGTTTTGCTGAACTCGAGCAGAAGATCACGGCATATAGTTTTGTTTACTTTGTACAGCTGTGGAAGAGAAATGTGCGCACAATTGAGGCCGCAAAAAGCGAGTCGGGAAGATAGCCAGCAAGACGTCGGACGTGCTGAAATATCACAGCGTCAAGTATTTATGCGTTCACGGACGGAAAAGGTTCACGCCAAAAGTGTTGACAGGAACATATTCGCAAGTAAACAAGTTTTCAGAACTCTGCCTCGCATTACGTTGTCACCATAGGAAGAGCCATTCGATGCGTCTGCATTTTAGTCAATCTGTCTGTACTAAGGCCAGACATATTTCGCGCAATTTCCTGCACGTCCTCAGAGAGGTGCATCCCCCCTCAGGTTCATTCTGCACATGCACTGAACCTGCAGTGAAGCGCCATAAACTAGCTCTCAAAGTGCAGGTGACCCAACGCAGGTGTTACACGATGCATTTTTCAATCACCAACGAGCCCGACCAAGTTCGGACTTTTCGTTCGCGATTGGCTTCTTTGTGCAAGCTATAGAAGTGAGTGTATCGGAATCGGTGAATTCGAGCCCTATCGGGCTTGATAGCGATCGAAAGTTCCTCGCGTGACTCCGGCATAATATGTCACGCAACATGCCTTTTTGTCAAGTCTATAGCAAGCCTAAAATACAGTTGTAAAATTTTTGGAAAATGAACTTCTGGGAATTGTGTGACCAAGCTAGTTGATTGTTCATGACACTGATTTACAACACGTAACTGGACAGGGATTAAAAGAGGGACAAAGACAAGCACTTGTCTTCGCCCCTCGTTTCGTCCCTGTCCAGTTACGCGCTGTAGGTCAGAGTTTCTGAGAATTCACTTTTTGCAACCACTTTGTAAGCCACGTTGCTGCCGTGTCACGACTGTTAGTTTTTAATGCAATTAATGCTCACAGCAAATTTCATATCTCATTCCAGGACCCTGAAACAAGACTGTTGGTTTCATTTAAACCTCGTGGCCACCCAAGATGGTGGCAGTCTGGAGGTCCAAGTCCCTTGAACACAGCAACTATGTAGCATCGAGCCACTTTTGAGGCACCTGCCTCAGCTACGAAGACTGCCACCTGAGCTACAAGCAGAGGCCATGACCATGCTATGTCTTCGTCCAGACAAGAAGCTGTTGAGGGAGCATTTGGACATCTGTACAAGAAAGGTTTTGATACTGCGCGACCTTTGAAAACTTGCAGCCAAAAGCAAAATGGACAACCCGTGGAATGATCTGCTAGCCACTGTCAAGGTGTTGCAAGACAATTATGAAGCTACAGTTAATGCAATTAATGCTCACAGCATGCTCACATAAGTAACTGCTAACTGATGAAACTAATGAGTTGAGGGCAATGTATTTCCAAGACGAAACAGTAAAAATCCTTTGGGGATTACCCTGAAATCATCTTCATTGATGCAACCCACTAACTTCTTGAGACACGGATGTCATGTTCCTAGTCATAGTAGAAGATGGTAGTTGCAGTTGGGTTGTTTGCAGCTGAAGGTGGTGACACCCTCCACTGGTTCTTCTATATTTTTAAGCAATTAAACAAGAACTGAGCTGCTGTCAGAATAGTAATGGCCGACAAAGATTTGAAGGAGAGGCAAATCGTAACCGAGCTTCTTCCACAGGCTTCTCTGCACATCTGTGTATTCCAGCGTGAAATCAGCATGCAGAAGCTTGGGATATCAAAACCAGAGCAAGGGACTGCATTGGATGAATATCTGCAATATCTGAGGATGAATATCTGCAGCTGTACAAAGTTCTCAAGTTACCTTCACCAAAGCAGGCCTTGGACTACATCAGTGTGAATTGGCACAGCATCTGCCATGAATGGGTTATGGGAATGAAGTAGCCCTGCAAGCAATTTACCC
>NC_051154.1:314201420-314233058 GCF_013339745.2 Dermacentor silvarum
TTTTCCTAGACGAATGTTTTGGTGTCGTAGAGATGTCTTGTACCGTATCGGTATTCGGTGCTATTCGTTGAAGCGGCGGCGTCATGACTTGCACTACGAGTCGTGCTAGGCTTTGCATTTTTAAATGCTGGTAAATATTACGGGAACGTCATTTCTGTCTCTTCTTTCGACAATTTTTTTTCAGTGTGGACATAGTGAATATATGCGGAATGGCGACTTTATACCAACACGCCTACAAGCGCAGCAGAGGCTGTTAGTTTGTGGCCGCTAACTCGAAGACCCGATCCAACCCGGAGAATAACGTGGCTTGCTGACCTGGCAAGGTAAAGATGTTTCCTTGTTGCCGAGAAGAATAAAAAGTAAAAAAACGCTGCCTTCGCTCCTTTAATTAGACATTTCCCCCCTTATCCGTGCAGTTCCGAAGTATTGGCTACGCTTACCACTGATGTGGACGCTTGCTATCGAAACTTCACCAAGTCCAACCGAAAGGAGATATCAATTTCCTGACAGCTATCCGTATCGCACACGTACGTACGTTTTAAGTTTATGTGGGCCTTGGAGCTTTCACGGGGCTGCTTGTACAGCCGCCACTTTCTGCTTGCTTGGTGGCGCGGGATCAATTGAGCCGTCTCACTTATTTTTGCAGCTCGTGCTCAAGCATCGCCAAGGCAAGAACCACAAGATGCGTATTGTAGTGTTCGTCGGCAGTCCCATCGAGACCGATTCGAAAGAGGTGCTTATGTGTTCTGTCTTGTGACCATGCTTTTCCCTGACTGACAAACCTATTTCAGCTCACCAAGCTCGCAAAGCGGTTGAAAAAAGAAAAAGTGAACGTAGACATTGTGAACTTTGGAGAAGACGTAAGTAGCGTTCTTTTCAGTGCCTCTTGGTTTTAGATGATGCTAATGCTTTTTCTTCTACCGCATAGAACATTAACACGGAGAAGCTGGCAACTTTCATCACACGCTGAATGGAAAAGATGGCAGTGGGTATGTCCTGTGTGTATGTCCTTTGTAAGGTGGGAAATATCGCACATTGAGAGGTTTTGATTGACAGTGACCAGTTGAAAAATGATAAATCTTGAGTGGAGAACATTGTAGGGCATAAATGATGTGAACAGTTCAGAGATGACTTGCAGGTTAATCTTTTCTTACCTTTGATATAGTAGGGCTCTTCCCTCTCATATTCAATATTTTTTGCTGGAGGGCACTCTTGCAAGTATTCAGGATGAGTAAGCTTTTTCCAAAAGCTATTTGGCATTTTGAGTTCACAGTTCTCTTTATTTAGTGTAATGTTTTACCTGCACTAGATGGGCTTGGCTCACCCATCCTAAAGATTATCACACAGATTGAGCATATCCTGATATATATATATATATATGTGTGTGTGTAATGTATGTAAACAGAAAATAGGTGGCAGAATGTTTGTGCTGGCTGCAAGAAAAATATTGCTGCTCGTCAAACAATGGTTGAAACTTGAAACTGCAGAAATTCGTTATGTTTCTTGGCTCAGGGGAAGAAGTGTTAGGGGAGTAATTTATTGTACTTCATGGAAAAGAAAAGGGGAAAGGCTGCAAGCATCGTAACTTTTCTCGCTTTTCACTGGGTACGGGAACTGTCCTGCGGCCATAGAAGAGGAACCTGGTAAAGGATTATAGAAAATGGAATGACAGTAGTGAACAAGCAAACAATGCATGGTAATGAAGCTGTCTGATTTAAGGCCAGGTTGTGCAATAAGCACATGCATGTGGCAGGACCTCTGCGCTTCAATACTATCTCTTACCGAAGGAGAAATTGGTACAAAGAGCCAAAGCTCATTGCATAAAGGTGGCCTTCTTTAAGCCTTTGCTTTGTTTTCAAGTCCATTCTGCCTGTTTTTATGTACTCCAGACAACTTCTATTTTGATGTGTGAAAAGACTGGTTCGACTCATTTCGATCGGCAGTTGGCATGGTAAATGAACACTAACTGCTGTGACAAATTCCACACAAAAATGTTTAGGAGGGCAAGAAACATTGGCAGAAGTCATGGTGTATTATTTTCTTGTCAAAATTGCAAGAAACTTTCTGAAAACAAGAATCAAAGTTGCCAGAAATTCACGAGTAAACCCGTCATTGGCACCAGATAATGCTCGTGATTGCGAGTCATCGCAGTTAAGGGTTAAAGGGGCACTAAACGTAAGCTAAACGCAGTTGTCCTCAGCGAGCCGTAGTGCACTTAGCCAGTGAACTTGTGGCGGCAACCCCCTGGCAGCCGCAGTGTAGCCGAATGCAGCGACCAATAGCAGTGGCATACTTACTTGAATGTGCTTTATTGCGAAATAAAGCACACAGAAAAGAGTGAGCATCACGGCTTCTTTTGAAACAAGAATGTTTGAGAGAAAGGTGACTTTGCGCTCCTCTTGTGAGCTCCACGCATCGCGTACGACAGCAAAACTTGGCTGAGATGTTTACAGCAGCCTGCAGACTGTTATTTCACCAAGCCCGAGGGGTGGTTCAGGGCCCCTTCAAGCACTTATAAAATCTGTTCTGTGGAAACATTTCTTATTGTACAGTTGGTTTGGACTGCTACCTAATGAAAAATAGAGGTACATCATTCAAATGCTGCACACAAGTTCTGGCATGTGAAGTCCTTGCTATGATTAAAAGCTTAGTAAGGAATGCCACCGTACAGACATATATGACATATGACTCCATGGGTGTCTTCTAATCTTCGCCACGTGCTTAGGAATGGGGCATTTCTTTGGACAGATTTCTTGGATCTATTGACATCCCATAGGTTTTATTGCATGGGCAGTCTCAATTTTTGCAGTGAGCACGAAAGCTATACTTCTGTTGCTTGGAATGTTGGTGGCTTTTGTCTTCATTGCAGTGGCAATAGGGACATTGACTGAGGCAAGCATACACACAACTTTCTTTGTAGCTTCTGGCACATGTTGTATCGCAACAGATACAACGTATTGTGTACACGAACCTTTTCTGCAGTTCCCACCTAGTGACAGTACCACCAGGCCACCAGACTCACCTGTCTGATGCACTCATCAGCTCTCCAGTGATTCAAGGCGAGGACGGCACAGGTGGCATTGGCTTGGGTGTTGGCGGCTTCGAATTTGGTGTAGATCCAAATGAGGACCCAGAACTAGCCCTGGTAAGCATCAGTATCAGTTTCAAAGTAGTAATGTTTGTATTAATAGCATGTTGGTAGTAAGGATTTCCGTAGGACTGCATGAGAATCTGTACCTGTGCGCTTCTACTGAAATCACACATCAATAGCTAAGAATGACTACATTCAGGTTGAAAGCATGTGTTGACCATCTTGTTGACACCTGCTTTGATCCTTTTAGTTTTTCTTCAATTGTCGTCTGCCAGCTTTGTCTGCCAAATAAATGGTGATTACTTTGTGTACTGCGAAACTTGCATAAAATTCTTTGAGATGGTGCATGAAATATCTGATGGTTAGTCTCTTTCCAGAGTCCTAGTGTGTTCATTTGGTTTTTGTGTTCAAAAGTATTTGGGATGTAAATGATAGGTCAGTTGCTGTTTGGGTGTGAAAGCCTCGTCTCGCAGCATGCAGCTCTTCTTTTTGTCAAATGTGTACGAGACAAGGTGTCTGTTTAATTTGATTTGGTTTGTTTAGCCTGTATTACAAAAAGAAATTCGTGTTTTCTTATACGCGAGTCTTTTTGCAGATAAGTGTCCACTTGAATTAGCTCGCAGGTAGAATTTCCGCAGTAGCACTGGAAGTTTTCCAGATGCAACATTTTTATTTGTATTCAAAAACACTGCTATGGCCAGGGCCACTGGTAGAAAAATAATCTTGGTTAGTGCTGTCAATATTTTAGACAGGAAATTTGTATTGTACTCTGTTTCAGCTTCAGAACATCTATTTTCTTCAGAGGAACACACATTTAAACTTTACATACAGTTAGTTGTTTAAGTATGGGGGAGTGTTAAAATGTCTGACCTCCTTTTTAGTTTGTCTTAAAACTTGTCCTTTTAGAATCTGAAATTACCACCAAATTACCAGCGTCAGTTCGAATTAACGAGATTCGACTATAAAGAACAGATATTTTGCCAATCTAAGCACATAACATCACATATATGTACAATTTTAAGTACCGTATCTTGAATAAATTTTTTTTTCTAGAAACTCACTTCCCTCCTTAAGGGGGGACGCGGCTTTCGCATCGCGAAAAATGGCTAAAAAATCGATTTGTTCGAAAATCAAATTTTCACTTTCTATAATTCTTATTCTATCTGATTCCGAAATATCATCACTGAAAACCAAGTAGAAGTGCTCTAAAAAAATTGTATCAGCCAAGCTGCCAAAAAATTTCGCGGAAATCGCGAAAGAACGGCGTTTTTCAAGCCACGATATCTCCGGAACGGCGCAGCCGAGCGCCGCCATCTTGGTCTCGTTGGAAAGCGCATTTCTCCGTCTTCAAATTTGCCGCTTCAGCTATCTCCTGCATACAGAAACGAGCACACAAAAAGCAAATGATTGAAGGTCGTGCCGGAGCCACCGATTGGCCGCGCCCGCCACGTGACTCCAGCGCGGTTCGCCATTGGTGCGGTGCTCGCTCCGTGATGGCGTCGTCTGCACCGCTTGTTGCGGTCTCCTCGCGTTCCGCAATCTCGACGAGTGTTAAAACGGGCGCTACGCGGACATCGCAGTAGCGTGTGGCCGATCCGCCTTTTTGTGGACGTCTCAGACCCGCGGCTAGGCATTCCGAGCATCGGCGACGCGGATTTCGCGACCAAGCTTCGGGCACGGAATCCTCGGACACGAGGCTAAGCCTTTACGCGTAGGCGCCTCCGACTCGGCTATCAAGCACATCGCGCGCGGACTTCTCGGATCCTTGCCTAAGCATTTTGTGCATCGGCGCCTCCTCGAGCCCACGGCTACGCATTTCGCGCGTCGGCACATCGCTCGTCGAGTGGCGACTCCTCGGACCCGCGGCTAGGCACTTCGCGCGTCGGCATCGCGAGCGCGTCGACTCCCTGAGCCCGCGACCAGGCATTTCGCACATCGGCACCTCAGACCGGCGACTTAGCACATCGCGCGCCGACTCTATTATCGTATTACCACGATATCTCGTACCAATACCTATCATACCACCCTTCATAAAGAGAACCTCATCATGAGCTCTGTTCACTAGGCCACTTGGGCTGGCACAGACACCTGGCTGCAGAAGTGGGGCACCATACAAAAGTACAGGCTGGAAAGCACCTAGCAGCTGCATTGCTGCCTATCAGTGGCTCTCCTAACATCCATAGCCATTGTCAATGGAAGATGATTCAGAAGGCTGCTGAGAGCCTTCATACAGTAACATGGTCGATTCTACCAAAAGAAAACAATGCCTCACTGACTGCTATCAATGAGGCAGTCTGCACCTCACTTGCTTTGCTCCAGGCACCATGCTCTTTGTAGAGCAGCAGTAAAGAATGCCATACAAACATGAAAAACACAGAACGAAGGCACAGCAGACCAGAGGCCACATGTCCAAGAAGCCCCACATCACAAAACACATAAAAGATTACAAATTTGGTGCGTTTAGAGAACTGAAGAGAAGGTGAAACTTTGAGAGCCGTTTTCTCAAAACTGTTTTCTCGCCTTTCTGCTCAGTTTCTGGAGCTGATTTCTTCGTTACCGTTCAGCCTATTTTGATTGTTTTTTTTTTTTTTTTGTCACGTTTCTTGGACTACAGTGCAGGTCGAGATAGTCTCGCATTTTTATCTTGACTTTTTATAAATTTATGGTGTGGCTATTCGTTCACCCCGAACCCCGAAAGTGTGCTTGGTGCGAAGGTAACTTCAAAATTATTATCTAAAAAATTTGTGTTGCGAAAAAGACTGTCCACGACCTCCAGCACGCATTGAGCTATGCAGTCAATACTCAACGAGCCTTCCATCATGTTTTTTAAGCTCCCCAGGCCCTTCAGAAAGTTAGAGAGAAAAATTCTGCTCAATAAAATGTTCTTAAGGTAACACTCTGAAACTTTAATGGAAGTATCAGGGAGACATTCTAAACATTTGTGCCAATTCTCATCAAAATCCATGAAGAAATCGGGAAGTTGATTTTCAAAGCCATGTCCCCCATTAACCCATTAAAGCCAAGCAAAATATACCAGTTACATTTTGCTGATTTTTCGTGTGAGAAATTTTCACACTACAAGTACATTGTGAAAGTTTCATGAGTACCACTTTATTCTTTGAAACGCTAGGATAGTGTACTTTATAAAGTACGCTGGGCAGCAGCGTACCCAGGATCTCTGCCAGGGGGGGGTTGACAGTTTGCCAATACCATGTAAATAGCACTGATTTCAATTTCTTCACGGGAAATTGTCAAAAAATGAGCTTTTTGTGAGTGTGCAGACGATTGCGCGTCTTACATCTTAGTTGCAGTACTCAAATGTGCAAGGAAAGCAAAGGGGTTAAACAAAAGAGGGGGGTGAAGTCGGCCTCAGGGGAGGGGGGGTTACAACCCCCGAACCCCCCCCGTCGGTGCGCCACTGACGCTGGGCCTTTTTGGGAGCAAAACCTGAGGTAGGTCACCAAATGTAAATGCTATATTTTGGAGCTTCAAAAAACAAATAGGCTTGCAGCGAAGAGTGAAACAAACTTTGCGTAAGCCCTCATAACCTTCTGGTAGCAAAATGAACATTTTAGTGGAAATATTTTTTCTGGGAGGTGTTTTTGCTATTCAAGTGTGCAGCATGATTTCACGGGGAGGGACTTTGGAATATATTATTGATGCAGATCTACACGTGATATCTTATGATGAATGCAGGTTTTTAAAACTAAAGCATTCAGCATTTGGTTCAGTGGTAGTTTAAACATTCAACAGACTGGTGGCATCTCCTCCAATTAGTCTGTTCTAGCACTTCAGACCTGTTGTATGATTTGGTCAGCAACATTTTGTTAGAATTTTCTGATCTTTGAAGAGATTGGATCTACGTCTAGTTCCCCAATGCGGGTTGCTCTACTTCGACTGCATAACTCTTCTCAATTGGCAGAGGAATATAGATCGTCTTTGTTGTTTTCTATTTCCTCCCACCTATTTTCCGATTTGTAAGAAATCCTGCATAAATATTCTGCTATTGTAAATAATGTTCATATGATATCTAAATGCATTTTTATTTAAATTTAAGGCAACACTGCTCGCTATTTATTGACTCTGAAGATACGAGTGTCATCTTTCTCAGGAGCAAGAAGGAACCAGGAGGAATAGCAATCTTGATGAAATACTTTATATATTTTACCTGCAATGGTGATTGAAGTGTTTGTAGTGAGCAAAAAATATTCAAAAAATTGTAAGTAAAAAAATATTTAAAAAGCCACCGTGTGTGCTTCGAGAACAAGCACACCCCTCTAGCATACACATAGGCCCAGTGTACTTCACAAAGTATGCCTACGTTCATTTTCTAGCGACGCTATAAATATGTATTGTATATGGAACGTCATGCATGCATTATTTACGCCATTCTTTTCTAGAACGTCCACACAAACCTCAGCTACGAGAAGCGTATGATATGCTTGATAAAAAATACAAGGCGGATGTACAGCAGCACCTCGCATGTTCAGCACTTCTCCAAGTTTGGCGATGAATAAATCAAATACATCATGCAGCTGACAAAAACCTACAATGTGGTCGTCTTGGCAGGACCCTTTTTAGCAAAATGGCGTACTAAGGAACACAATATATTCTTTAATTATTTAAAAATGATAATGGTACTGTACTTTTAAAAGTACGCTGGTCCCTAATGGGTTAAAAGAACCAGGAAGGAGCCCCTAGCATGCCTTCCAGCATGTCGGGCGCTGCTGATAAAGGAAAAATAAGACTCCGGCGACTGATTATGTGCACTGTACCGCACAATCAGTGACGGTCCAACTGCGCCATTTGCGCCATTTTGCTACAATTCTACTCGTCTGTGCCTTGCTGCGCCCACCGAAGTGCAACTTGCGCCAAAGCGCCACCTTAGCCTTGGCGCTAGGCGGACATCGCAGTACCGTGGCCGATCGCTCCGTTTGTGGACAGACCCGCGGCTAAGCATTCCGAGCGTCGGCGACGCGGATTTCGCGACCAAGCTTCGCGCACTGAATCCTCGATTGGACTCTGATGTTTTGGAATTCACGACTAAACATCGAGCGTCGACACCTCGGGCCCGTGGCAAGGCATTGTTGTTGCACAAAATTGTTTTTCTGCATTTCTCGTCGCTTTTGTATTATGTCTGATTACATAAAACTATTCTCAGCAGTCTACAAGTGCAATTTACATAGGCAAATAAAGTCTGTGCAACGTTTTCTGCTCTGGGCACGCGAGCTAAATGGCTGCGTCAGTCTGTGTTGCTTGTGTCCATTTGCTCTAACATACTTAAAAAGTGTGTAGTAGTAATAAGCTGCACCAACTGCAATGCACTTGCTTTTCTCCTGCTCCAACTTATCCAAAATGCAAAATTTTGTGCTACAGAACTGCTACAAAACAGCTTTTTTCCTGCTCCAAAATTGCTCCAATTCTTATACTGGCTGGACCACCCTGCACAACTGATCAGGTGCTATATTTAAATGGTATCTACGTAGTTCGAACTCCACTTTAGTCTAATAAATTCTGGTCCCTCTTGGAGTTCAAATTAACAATATTCTACTAAACTACAAACAACCTGGTATGCACATCAGTAATAACCTCTTGCGAGGAGCACATATCCTAAAGAGCTAATTCATGATTGGATACTAAAACATCAATTTTCTTTTACAACATGCTCACTGAAAATGGTTGTACTGTAAAACCTTGTTAATTCGGATTTCACGGGACTGAAAAAAAGTATCAGAATTAACTGAATGTCGAATTATCGAGAGTATATAAAAAAAAATGCTTACTACGTCATGCGCTTTTATTTACTAAATGAATCGACAAATCTTGTTTCTATTTTGCACAAAAGCAGTGCGGAAGTTGAAATTTTTTGTCATTGTGATGGATTAGAGCTCGCAGCGGCAAAGCCACGCGACTTCCTTCGCAGCACGGCCGCGGCGCGTGTTTGAGACGCGCTTTTCACTACCGCATGCACATCCCAATTATTTTTTCGTCTGTGAGCTGGTCACCAGTAGATCGCTCGTCCATCGCGATGCAGCCGGTGCTCTTCAACCTCGACAGATATCCCTGCCAATGTGCGGCTAAATACGCCCAAATTAACAAGTTTGATTGCATTAAATAATGCATAAACCTGCTGGAACCAGAGGACAGTCCAAATTAACGAGGTTTTACTGTATTATATGACCTATTGAAAATGCTTGACCCTGCCACGTAACTCATAAGCTTGCAGAATCATTGAGCTCGCTTAGTCTTGTCTAATTATCAAGCTGCCAGCTTAACTAGTAGTATGAAACTCATCCCCAATATTCAAACTACTGGCTGTGTGCTATCACGCTTTTGCCTGCTTCATAACTTCTTCATTCACACTTGGTCATACCTGCCCATCACATTTCTACTTATGTAGATTGCCGTTATAAGCTCACCATAGCGTACCAAAACATGGTCACATACTCTATTCATTTCTTTAAAAACGTGCCAGAAGTGGAACCACACATTGGTCACCATAACAGTCAGATTTCGTGCCGCACTGAGTAATTTTGTATGATAAATGTGCAGTTCAATGTGTCAATCACTTTCCTACGTTTTCAATGCATTTTTTTTTTTCTGGTGTTCGTAGGTATATACAAGTAGCATCTTATATCTGTGTTTTCTACCAAGTCTTAAGTGCCTACCTCATGTACTGTTGTAACAATGTAGCCTCTCCCTTTTAAAATGCTTGACACACATGTAAGCCCTGAAATAGAAATAAAACTGTTGCACATATGGTCTTTTCCAGGCATTACGTGTGTCTATGGAGGAGCAGCGCCAGCGCCAGGAGGATGAGGCCAGGCGGGCAGCTGCTAACTCTGCTAAGCAAGCAACCCAGGCTCCTACAGCTGAGACAGAATGTATGACTGCAGTCCTCCTTTGATACTTTTATAGTACACTGAAGCGATAACTCGCGTAAACCTCAGTGTGTTGCATTCTTCTATTCCTTTATGGACAGCTTTCTGAAGAGTGGCGTTTGAAGCAGTGCTTCAGGGATGTATAAATACTCAATTGCAATCGATCTCCGATATATTTAAGTCAAAGGGTATCGCAAAATAGTTTGATATTTCAATAATTCTAAATATAAAATATGCCTACTGAAGCTTATCTCAGGTCTCCGCACGCCTTGAAAATCACTTATTTGAACCAGGCCATATTGGTTTCCTTTGAAAAAGCATCTTTTGTGGCTTACTTTCTTGCCAGAAATGCTTGTTTTCCTGGCAAATTTCCTGTGCCCAGGTGAATAATAATGCTTTTATCACGTGATCAGTTTTCCCACTTTTCTAAATTAACTCTTTTTGGCAATTGGCAATTATTCGAGAGGCGTAGTTACTCTCCTAATCATCCGTCTTTAACTTTTTTTTTTAATGTGATAGCTGGGTTTCGAAGGAGTGCAGTAGTCTATAATACCATGTTACTGCATCCTGAAACACTTAGAAATTGTTAGGAATTAAAGAAAAAAAATTGTATATCAACGTACAACTTCACTTTCGTGAGGTTGGATAGAATAGAGGTAGAAACATGAAACAATGCTTATTGTGCAATAAGTGTAATTCCCTATACTCATGTAACTTTTAGCTTGCTTACTGCAAAACGTTTTTGCCATCCCAAAAATTTGGAACAGAAAGCATTGTATAAAATATTTTCTTCATAATGTAGAGAAAAACTAGCTGCATATTTACAACTAGTACATTAAATTACCTGTAAATTTCATTCCTGTTGTAGCAAAAGCAATAAACATTGTGCTCAAGGCCCAGGTCCTCCATTATAGGGCTCCAAACCAATCTGAGTTTGAAAATGTTACATGGCAGTAGCTGTGTACCAGTCTGCAATGAACATACTGCTGCAATGATTTTTTGAAATGATGCTGTAATAGCAGAGTTACAAGCGACTTGTGTTCGCTGTGGTTACTCGCTACCCTTCATACCCTCCCCGCAGGGGCTCTTTCCTCCTTGCTGCATACTCTTAACAAGCTCCATGCACTGCAGTGAAAGCTATGGGTTACATCAATGCGCTGGAAGAAAGGCACCCCCATTGTTCGCCCCAAATTGCCCTCTGCGGGACACCACATGCTCCACAGAAGAATCAGTGGCCCACGATGGCCAAGCCCCCCCCCCCCCACCCCGTTGTTCTCGGAACACGGCTCCCTTCACATTGGCACTATCACCCTTTGTTGAACAACCAATTGACAGCCTTGCTAGTGTCACAATGTGCGATGAAGGAACCAGAAAAGCCTGAAGAGGAGCATGGCATGATGCTTCAGTTCCTCCGCCCCCTCCAGCAGAGGGCGGAGCAACTGAACATTTTATTTCACCTGTTATCGTGCATCTATCATAATAATTGGGATAAAAGAACTGAATTTGTAAACTGTGTGGTTGCTTCTTCCTCATTGCAATGTTTCATCCAATTCTAAGCTTCAACTTCCCTTCAACTTCCCCACTGATTAAGCTTGTGCTTACAACCAACCTGCATCATTTTGATTGTGTGTGCATCAATGTGATTGCTATGCTATGGTGTTGCTTAACTTTGGAACAGATTGTTAATTATTTGTTGCATTGGCACTCCCAAGTACTGTACTTTAGGTTTACACAATTGCTCTGTTCTTTGTGCACAGCTGGCTCAAGTGAAGAACGGCTGCTGGAGCGAGCCCTAGCAATGTCTATGGAAACAGATCCTGCTCCTCCAACTACGACTGCCAGCCTACCAGACTTCTCAGCCATGACAGAGGATGAACAGATCGCTTATGCCATGCAGATGTCCCTCCAGCAGGCCCGTGAGTCTGCATCTATTGTTTGCATCCTGGTCGAGGTAGTTTCTCTCTGAACTTGTTGAATGCTTTATTCAACATGCTGTTTTCCAGAGGAAGCCAGACTGAAGTATGACAATAGATTACTCACTGGTTGGTTCAGCAATACAGTGCAGCAGATCTAGTCGGCAACAAAAGTTTACGAGACACGGGTGGGTTCCATGACAAATGTGAATGGCTGCTACATACTGAAACTTCAAATTCAAGGCTATATGTCCAGACTTCGCAGGAATTCCGCTTTTTCTCAAATCTTGTGTCCTGTGAATATTTGTGGCTGGCTGTACATGTAAAGTCTTGTTAACTTGAATTTCACAGGAATGCCACAACAGTTCAAACTAAAATTCAAACTAGTTAGAATTGTGAACAGCAGTTACGAGACTTCTCATGGATTTTTTAAATTGCCGGTCCAATTTACTGTCTACAGGTAGACATTGAGTAATGGTTGGTTCGAGCTCTAGTCTCGAAGATGAATGGGTGGCTGGTTCATTAAAAAAAAAAAAAAAAAAAAACTCTCTGGTTGTCCAGTGCTTCAACAACTGCAGAAACAAATTCATGTCCCAGCACCTCGCAGCTTGCCCTGCAGGGCTGTACATGTACATGTTTGAACAGTGAGATTTTGTCACTACTGCGCTGGCTGAAACGTACACGGGTTTTGCATGGCAACTCTGTTAATGTTTTCCATCGCACAACCTTACATGCCACGCATGACATCCAAGGACGGCTTCTAGTAACAATGCGCTGGGGGGAACCCGATTCAAGCTACACTAGCTCTGCAGTTACGTACCAGCAACGACAGAGTAACAAATGAAGACTCGGAATGGTTTAGGTGTGAGCTAGTTGGTACGGATGTTTAATTTTAAAACAGCGCCAAAAAACACAAGGGCGATCACGGGACGAGAGCTGACTGCCAACATCTTTATTGAAGCTTACGCAAATATATACTATTCGCAACGGGCAGAAAGAGAAAAAGAAGAAAGGGGAGGCAAGTCATCGTCTGTCAACTCTTGCTGCGCATGCGTCAAAAACATGTTTTTGTGTCAATGTTTTTGACGCATGTGCAGCGAGAGTTGACAGACGACGACCCGCCTGTTCACCCTAAAAAAGAAAATTTTGGCTCGCGAAGGCACAGGAGGTGGCGCCAATCACAGAAATGTGAAGCCGCACACGTCTCTGAGGCACGCACACCACGTGCAAAGCAACCGAACTTTAAAAAATAGTAACAAAAAACAGATTTCGCAAAGTGATATGACGATAGTACTGATCGAATAAAAGAAAAAGTGCCGTCCCCAAGAGCGTTTTGTTAGCTAAGAGCGGGTATGGCCTCTGAGACTGCAGAATGACGCGCGCTCTCGTGCGTCTCCCAATCTTGGAGGCTATACAGCAGGCCACTGGAAGCCAAGCCTGGCCTAGCCAGCAGAAAATCCAACTTGGGAGACTAAATTCGTCCGAAAAATTGGTCGCGAAAATGCATTAGCTCTATGGGAACCCTGACGGTACATTTATGAAGTCCGGAATATTTAACGAGTCCAAATTTTCGGAGTCCGAAAAGTCGGCCTTCCGAAAAATCGGACTTGTAGAACAAATTTTCAGGCCCCTTCGAGTTTGAATTATCAAGATCCAACTGTATTTTCTTCTGGTGCGTCACACCCTTGGACAGGAACAACTCCTTTTGTGCACATTGCAGACTCTTGTCCGCATTTTCGTTGTCTTTCGTGCGAAAGAAGCTTTGTAATGGTTCCAGGCCAGCAAGGGCTTCGGCGAAGGTAGCCGGTGGGCGCAAGCCTTCGTTCTTGCCACAGTCGTCAGGTCCGCCACCACCTCCGCTACGATCTCGGCGAGTCGTAGCGCCCCGCGTGCGGCGTCTGCCTGTTTTCGCCGCTTAGTAGTTCGCGTTGAAGCGAGGGGCGAGGTAGCGCAAAGGTCAATTCGCTCGCCACTGCTGCCGCGGTTCGTCACTTCGGGCGAACGAGCAATGCAGAGAAGTCGCGGAGGAGCGGGGGATTGAGCACTGCAGAGAAGCTGCGCGGCGGCTGTCTGCCACTTAGCGCTTCACAAGCACATGAGAGCGGTCTTTTTGCACACCTGAATGATCATTTTTCTGCAGAACGTATCATACGACTGCAGTTTGCCGCAATGCTGAACGTTGCTGCAGAATATTCGTATTTTCCGGGAACATATTAACCGGAATGTATTAACACATTCCTCTATGGGGTTATGTTTATTTTTCGCGATTGCGAACGTAGGAGCCGGGAAATCGTATTAAGCGGGAACGTATCAGCGAGGTTCTACTGTATATATTTACACAGGCTTCAATAAAGATGTTGTTGGCAGTCAGCGCTCGTCCCGTGTTCTCCCTTGTCCGTGTTTTTTGGCGCTGTTTTAAAATGAATAACAAATGAAGCTAAAGTAGGGGTTTCCCGAGGCTGTCTCACTTGGCAGCCAGCATGTCAGCTTTTCGTAGCATATGGAATTTATTACTTTCTGCTCGTGTATTGGCCACACCCCAGAAATTCTGGCCCAAATTTATGACAAAAAGTGCACAGGGTGTCTACCAAGGTGACGTTTCCAAATTCCCTGCATGACACAGAACTTCCACTTCATTTTTAAATGGGCTGACACAATGATGCCGAATGCTGTCACACTCCAGTACGCATGCTGAAGAATAAAAATGACTTAAGAGAGGTGTGCGAATATATAAAACTTTTGTCTGCAGATCCAATTCGAATAGTAAGTACAGTCTAATCCCCCTATAATGAATGCCGCTACACGAAATTTCCGCCACAATGAAGATTTTCTGATTCCTCATCAGCTGCCCATAGAAAGTAATACAAAAAAAGTCCCTTTATAACGAAGGCACTTTATTCGGTATTTCCGCTTCAACGAACTTTTCGAGAATGAAACTGGAACTGAATTGACATTGGAACTGCCGAGTAGTCAAATTAGACGATCGTATGTCTGCTTGAACAAGGTTTTCTCGAACGAAATCAAATTCAAAGTGCCGATTTAAGCCGCTGCAATCCATAGCCACACATGGTAATCGCACGCCTACGCGAGACTGCAGTGGATCACCGCAATTGCTGCCGTTTTCTGTGGTCTGTGTCCGGTCAAAATGGCTACGCCAACGAAGAAGCGTAAATTTCTCTCTCGCGCGGAGAAGGCACATATGATCGCCGAGGCAGAAAGCGGAAGGAAACAATCTCGCAGTTTCGCCCGAAAGGCGACGCATCGATTGCGATAGCAAATTGACCGCGGAAACTCGGTGTGTGTCAACACGCTGAAGTAAGAAGGCCCAACAATAGCAGCGATCGAATTGACCTCCATGTCGTCTCTCGCTTCAATGCGAACTAAACGTGTGCGACTTTACCGGCAATAGTTGCACTTTGCACACATCGCGTTGAAGATGAGGCCTGCACAGGCGCTCACTTTGTACACGTCGCAGGTTGCTTTCAAGATAGCGTCCGAGCGGCTGCGCCGCAACCGCTGTTGTCAAGATGCTAACGTCTCGTCGTCTGGGGAAAATGACAATCCGCTAGACAACACAGACTCCGGGGAATGCTTTGAAAGTAATGGATCCTTTTCACCTCATCAGAAAGTTATCAGAACCCACGACAATTGCGATGGCTCTTTTAACAAACTGTGAGACTCGCGTAAAGCCTTTGCATGCCGTGATGCGTAAGAAATCTAGGCTGACCGACTTCTGAAAATAAAACTTCTGGTAAGCAAAAGCTTGCCAACATTGTCATAAATATGCAGTGAAATTGTGAATGCATAAATATGCAGTGAACCGCTTCATTGCGTAAGTGCCGCAAAATGAGTGTTTCGCGATCGGCCGGGTACGCGCGTTGGGTTAGGCGTCGGCCGCAATGTACGAAAAATCTTGCAACAGCAGTGCGAAATGCATTTTCTCGGGAAGTTCACACTTTGACTGTCTTTCGGATGCACGGAGCAGTTGTCGAGAAAAAGAATCTTTTATGTCCTGGCAGCCCATCTTCGAGTCCATATATGTAAGCCAAAAACTCATCAAAAAGTGAGCATGTCATCCAGGCCTTGCTATTGTTCCTGTAGTGGCAGGGCAGGTGGCGAATACTCTTAAAGCGTGGGTTCCGAAATTTGCATAACCCAGGTTTTCATCAATTCGGAGCCATCCGAGTTGGAGCACAGCAGCACTGTTAAGCGTTCCTTGCTGCATTTTCCTCCGTGGCAAGCCTCACCTTTTAGGCTCAGTGTCTTGGATGGCTGTACCAGGCCTGCTTCATTGGCATTGAAGATATCCCTGGGTGCGTAGCCGCTGATAACGGATGCCAGGGTCTCTTTCCAGGTGTCAATGGTTGCTGTGTTGACGCTTGCAGCCTCTCTGTTGACCGTCCGGTAGCATATTCCATGCCTCTTTTTGAAGCGGTCGATCCATCTGTTAGACAAGGTGTCCATGGTTGCTGTGTTGACGCTTGCAGCCTCTCTGTTGACCGTCCGGTAGCATATTCCATGCCTCTTTTTGAAGCGGTCGATCCATCTGTTAGACACAGAAAAACTGTCGATGCCCAGCTTGTCAGCAATCTCAATTGTTTTTTGTCGCAAGATGGTGCCGTCAAAGTTGACTCCTGCGGTCCTCGCTTGTTTAAACCACTTCAATACGGCCTCATCAAGCGGCGTGTGCTCCGCACCCCGGGGTTGCTTGCATCCGTCGGCAAAGTTTCTGGCGTTTTCAATTTCGCTCCTTCTTGCGACAATGGTGTTGCGAGTTGAAGGCGTTAGTCCTAGTTCCTTCGCTATACACACCCTCTTCCGTGTCTGGATTTTCTTCCACAGCGCGGAGGATATTCAGCTTCTCTTGCAGTGAAAATGCTTTTCGTTTTCTTAATCCCATCCTGGTGGTAGACTATGCTTCCACGGCAGTCAAACAGACGGCTCAGACTGGAGCCAAAAAACTTGTTTCTGCACGTCCGTGCGGCCTTAACCGAAGGAGATGACGAACGACGGAGCAACTACACACAGTCAGCCACGTTGACAAGCAGGAGCGTTTGGCGCAGCGGCAGGCAGACAACTTGGAGCGTCTGAGTTATAATGTCGAAGCAGAAGATCGAAGCTAGCACAACCACTCCATGCGACGACTCGCAACACGGGATAACTGCGGGAAGCATGGATCGACCACTTGGACGCGATAACGATGACGAGTCCACGCCAACGCGACGGCTCTCTGGGCATCGGAAACAGATCTCGAAGGCCCTGCTTTTATATGCGTGCGCCGAAACAAACTTCAAAGCTAAAAACTCGTCATAGATGCCACCTATAAATAGTAAATACTGATCTTGAAGGCCATAACCTTGCTGGCGGGAGCCGTAAACGTAATGGGCGTCGCCCATTGTGCGGCTTATCCTACAGTCAAGCCAAGCTACGTGAAAAGTCAATATGGCCGTCGGCACTGGCCGCTTAGAGTGCCGATTCGCGACGTAACATGCGGGAACGTTCCCACACTTGCGACGTAACAGCGGGGGTTCCTAATGCATTGGGTTATATAGGAGCTGTGCCGGGACCGGCCGAAAACGACGTAACAGCCAGGAAAACGCAGCACCCAGGAACGTAACAGCGGGGTTCAACTGTAATTTACGCCATTTACAACAACTGATTTTTTAGTCCTTTTTTAAGTCATGTAACACCTATTATTAGCTCTCTATTATCCACTTCATTCAGAATTCATTGATAACACATCATCACATGTAATGGTGCTCTTTTGCCATTAAGCCCTTGCGCCATTAACCCTTTGAGGGTCGAATTTTTTTATTGCTGATTTAAATTCTTTGAAAGAACCTATTTAAAAAAAATATGGTCGTAATTTTTTAAAGTGAAAGTTAAGTGAGGAAAAAATCGTTTGTGTTGTAAAATACACAATGTTTATTCATGAATAAGAAGATAAACGCACTGAAACGTTGTTGTATGCATGTCCGGAAACCGAAACAAGTGAGAAGCCTTCGTCTTATCGCCAACAAGGTGCAATAGAGCTTTTGTGGTCTCCAAAAAAGGAAACACAAAAACGGCAGCATCGTTTGTGTATATAAGCGCCTGCCTGGGAACAGGTGTAATTTCGCCGCGGTGGGCAACAAACGATCGAGTAAAAAGCGGTCACCCTTTGAGATTTATAACCAGATAGCCATCAGTTTAGTGCGTGCAACAAGCGAGATCCGCCGCAGGAGAAAACCGTAACGCCGGTGACGGGCGCGTGCGTGTGCTCCCGGATGCGCAAACAATTGCTGACGCGCCTTTGCCATTAAAAAAAGAAAGAAAACAGAGAGGCATTGGCGCAAGTAAAAATTTCATGTGTTTCCGTCAAGTGGCAGCATATGCCAAGCGAAATGATCGAAAGAGGCGAGCTTTTTAAATGTACAAGCGATACCATACATGTATGCCATTGACCATTTTGAGCGTGTTTGCGGAGGCCGTATATGTACGGTATTGACCCTGAAAGGGTTAAACGCCACGCATCATCGGGATATATGGTGCTGGTTTTACGGAGTAGTTGGCTGTGCCACAGGTAAGCCGAAATCACTTTCCAAATTTTAGGCATCCAAAAGAGCATCCAAATTCCTAATTTAGAAAAATTAGCAACTTTCTGCTCTTTACACTGCCCCATCCCCATCCTGGAAAGCAATCTTGTTTACTGGAGTGCAAATGTAATGGAGGGTTTCTTCCAAAGATGCAAAGTTGCAATGGTCAGTGCATCTATGACAACAATAGCCACACTATTGTTCACTCCTCTCCAATGCTATGTGTAGTGCAGCAACTCATGTTTCCTGTACTTGTTAAGCTCAGGACTACAGGTTTTTTAATGGCAGAGCCATCGTACTAGACAGGTGTTCACGCTGATGTCTGAGAGTGTAACGATGTGTCATCGTTATTGCCAGTGTCGGTTACTGTGTGGTGGACAAGAAAGGGAAAAAAAGTTCATAAAATGTGGCCTATGCATTCTGGTTTGGCACTTTTCTTGGGCAGTCTGCTTTACTAACGTCAATGAGCATCCAGCCAGGGCAATGGGCCAAGTCATCTACTCCAATGTGTGCTAAGCCCGGGGTCACGGGATCAAATCCCGGTGACGGCTGTGTTTCGATAAGGGTGAAATGCAAAAAAAAAAAAAAAAAAAAAAAAAAAAAACGTACTGTGCAGTGAGTGCACTTATAAAACCCCAGGTGGTCAAAATTTCTCCGGAGCGCCCTACTACAGCATGCCTCGTAATCATATCGTGGTTTTGGCACATAAACTCCTTAATTTAGATTAATTTACTCCCATGTGATTGCAAGTACAATCCTGTATGAGTAACCTAGGAAACAAGAAACCTTTTGCAACAAGAAAGGCTAGCCCTTGTTACCAGGACGTCGCTTGAATTTTATTTTCTATCCAGCACATTTCTTATATGCAGCACTGTAGTGGACTACTGAAATAGTTATGAATTTCAGCCACTTTTGCCAGGGAATAAACATCCATATCCGAAGGTAATCACGATAACATATAGACACTTTTCATAATTTGAAAGTGCACTTCTCTGCAGTGCAACATTTGCCTAACTAATGGCAGCAAAGATCATTGTTTAAGTGGTGAAGTGCAAACTGCACACACTGTGGCTTGTCTCTTGTTCATGTTCTCAGCAAGAGAGCCACATCTACATTTTCCATGTATAATGCAAGCAAACTTGCTTGTACACGCTGTTTGCAAAGTGACCATGACACCATTAGTTGGGCAAACTGCCTTGCAAAAAGCTAGCTTTACAATTTTAAAAATGGTCATTAGCCCATGATTTCTTTCCAGACTGTTTATTTTTAAAGAATGTAAGTGTCAAGTCTTGAAACCAACGCTGTATAAAAACAAACCAAACCATTGCCTCACTGTGCCCTGGGTAATTTCGCTCGTGCAGAGTCGGACAGTCCTTCTACAGGGGGGACACCTGCAGCAGCTGTCAAGGAGGAGCCCATGGAGACAGAAGAATCCGAAGAACCCAAGAAGGTAGGCCACACCTAATCGGTTGGTGGCGAGTACTCTGCCTGCCCCTGAGCTGTGCTCTTCAACCCATTGAAGCTTCAGTGACGGCCATTGTGCAGGATGAGGCAGAGTCCGAAGACTACGAGATGATTCGGGACCCTGCCTTCCTCCTGTATGTCCTCGAAAACCTTCCTGGTGTGGACCCCCAGAGTGAGACTGTCCGCAACGCACTTGGAGAGCTCACCCAGGGAGACACGGCCAAGAAGGATAAGGGTGCCCAAGACAAGGGCAAATCAAGCAAGGATAAGCAGTAACCCACTGCTTGACTTGGCCCTGCCTTTCTGCAGCCAACGTCCTTTTTTTTTCTACCACTAGCAGTTTAAAGACAGCACGCACTGAAATAATAAAGGCATGCTTCCCGTTACTTGCGGGATGTGCATTTGTCATCCTACAAATGTATGTCTATTTGTCATTGTCAGTTTCTATCAACTTTTTTTCATGTCATGGCAGTAGAATCAACAGTTCATTTAAAACTTCTTGCGCAGTTCTCCATTCCGCCCGCTTCATGTGGACATAAGCACAGTAGTATAGCCTTAGGTTGATAATTTGGGTACTTAAACCAAATAGGTGTTTGGCAAACTCCTCTATTAGGCAATAAAGTGCTTAATTGGGCCTGTTAGTGCATGCCTCAAAAAATTAGTAACAGCGCAAAAAGCGGGACGTGCAGACTTTGACAGACGAAGTGCTTTTATATTGTGGACATCTTCCTGACGATGTATCCCTACTTTGGTATGTTCTGTCCCTCCTGCCTATTCAAGCTCCCCCAACTTGGCAGCCCAAAATTTGCAAAAAATCATGAGCCATTCCACTCTGAAGGTGGATGACCAGCAAAGCTGTTCACACGACTCACAGATGACACAGAATGGGGAGGCCGGGTATCTATATAGTCTGGACTCCCGAGGAGCAACGCGCCTACGAAGAGCGACGGCAGGAATAGACGAGAATGCAATCGTCGCCGGAAGTGCGCACTACAGGTGGCCTTCCCATTATGAGAAGTGAAATTCAAAATGGAGAACGGCACATTGTCTGATATACACGCGCGACGGTGCTGCCGCCCCGGGAGAGCGGCAGGACACTGCATGCAAGCGGTTGGGACACCGACAAAGAGGGCGGTGCGAACGTAGACATCGCCGACGCGGCTTCACCTTTTCTATTTCTTCAACTGACCCTTTTCGCAGAGCAGTTTGTTCTAGAGAAACGAGATGGTGCTGTCAGTGGCGCACCACTTATGGCCTCAGCGACAGCGCACGAATGCACGAACAGCAGCCGAGCCCCGGGTGGGCTCAGCCGCTGTTCAGTAGGCGTGACCACTAATCCACTGCTCTTCGTCATGTAGGTTATCTGTCAAGCCATAGATCTGCTATTCCTTCCTGTGCTGCCTGGATCAACGCCGTGCGCATCACCGGTGCGCGCACAAGCATTCCATGGATCTGCCCAGCTTTCGTCTTGGCTGGACAGTACTCAAGCTCCAACGTGGCTAGCTATGCTACCTTTTCATCACTTGGTCCTTGGTACAGCTTGGAAGGTCCCATCGGCCACGACAATCGCTCCTCCAGATATAAGGCCTCCGCTACTGTCGACAGCGCTTTGTGGGCTCAGCCGCTGTTCAGCAGGCGTGACCACTAATCCACTGCTCTTCGTCATGCAGGTTATCTGTCAAACCATAGGTCTGCTATTCCTTCCTGTGCTGCCTCGATCAACGCCGCGCGCAACCATTCCACGGATCTGCCCAGCTTTCGTCATGCGAGTCTTGGCTGGACAGTACTCAAGCTCCAACGTGGCTAGCTATGCCACCTTTTCATCACTTGGCCTTCGGTACAGCTTGGAAGGTCCCATCGGCCACGACAACAATCGCTCCTCCAGCTATAAAGCCTTCTGTCGGCATTGCTCCTGTCAGCATCGCTTTGTGGGCTCGGCCGCTGTTCAGCAGACGTGACCATTAATCCACTGCTCTTTGTCATGCAGGTTGGTCCTTCGTACAGCCTATTTACAAAAAACGAGTAATTGCCTCTTTCTACAGCTGCCGAGCCCGCAGTGTTTGCTACTTGTGAATGTGGTGCAGTCTTGCGTTCCTTCCTGCTAGTCGCGGGTGATATCGAGTCAAATCCTGGGCCAGTCGATGCGACTATTCTTACCGAGTTGTGCAAGCTAACCGCCGGTCAGTCGACAGTAATAACAGAAATTAAAGAACTTAAGGCACATCTCGTTACAACAAATAATGCCATCGCTGACCTGGCCAATCGTATGCCGTCTGTCGAAGCCCATTGCGAACATATTGAACACTTGCGACAGCAGCTTGTAGCCGTACAGACTGAAAGCGCTGAAACAGCATGTCGTGTCTCTAATCTAGATAACCGTCTTGACAATGCCGAGAACCGTTCGCGGCGAAGCAACTTGACATTCTATGGAATCTCGTGTGCACCCTGAAATAATAATTCAGCTTTGCTCCGAACGCCTAAACATAACGCTTGACTCAAAAGAAATTCAGAGAGCACATCGTTTGGGTCGTCATAACCCTGGGCATAAATGTCCGATCGTTGTCCAGTTTTCTGCCTTTAAGACGAAAGAGGCGATCCTTACTAACGCTCGTAAACTGAAAGGAACCACCTATAGTATTGGTGAGGATTTTTCCCGGCGGGTACAAAACGCACGTAAAACCTCAACGCATTTGCAAAAAGCAAGTCTATGCCCTACTCAATCCGGTACAAAACACTGCACATCGGCTTACGTTTCTTCTTTGATGAATCTTCACAAAGTGTGAAATAGCAATCGTAGCTATCACATCGCAGCTGTCAATCACATTCCCATCCCGTGCCCCGTGCTGCCTTCTCACTTGCGGTTATCTTTACCAACATACACAGCTTCCTTCCAAAACGTGAAATAGTGTCTAATCTGGTATCGGCATCCGAAAGCAATGTACTGAAACATGGCTTTCCAGCGCCATTCCAGATGTCGAAGTTTTGAATAACTAGCCTAACTTTGATATATTTCGACATGACAGGCAGGGTGCCAGAGGGGGTGGCGTTCTTATCGCCGTTAACAATGAGCTGTCCTGCTGCCCTGTCATATCATGACCTTGAAATTTTATGGTTAATCTGCCGTGCCGATCCCCAACTAATTATTCTTGGTGTATGCTACAGACCCCCTAACCATAATCCTAATTTCCCCGGCAAACTTGACAATATCCGAGTGAACTAAGAGGTATCCAAATGCGTGCATTTTGTCTTTGGTGATTTTAATTACACCAGTATTGATTGGACTGCTATACAGTTAGCTACAAGCAACTCGGAGACTGCCGAATTTCTTGACTTCTGTCTTGACCATAATCTGACACAATTGATAAATGAACTAACTCGTGTTGCGCAAGATAGTGCAAACACCCTCGATCTTGTACTAACCACGCACACCGAATATTCATCATTCATTACTTACCTTCATGCTACATTTTCCTTCAAACCGTCCTTGCGCCAGTCGCACATTAAAAAATTTCTCTTCTACGAAAAAGGTTACTCCGCCTTAAACGACGAACTGCTGGAATTCTACCAAACATACAAGGTCTGTTAGAAAGGTATCCGACCTTTGGCCGAAGAAAAAAAACTGGCATAACTGGATCGTTGGAAACATAAATTAATTTATTTCAAATTTCTATCGTAATACCACCCGGTTCGTGGCCTATCCCCCTCAGTGGGTTGTGCCAAGTGTTGAGGCATCATCATCTAATCACCCTCAAAGTAGTCGCCTTGGGACTCCACACACATCTCCCAGTGGGGCTGCCATTGTTCCAAGCATTCCGAGAAGGCCTCTTTCGGAATGGAGTTTAGCTCGGCTGTCATTGCAGCCGTAATGTCCTCTCGTCTGAAATAGCGCTCCTTTCAATGGCCTCTTGATTTTGGGAAACAGCCAGAAGTCGCAGGGGGCCATATCAGGAGAGTAAGGAGCCTGTTGAAGAACTACAGGAGTCTGGTTTTTCGCCAAAAAAAGTCTGAATCAAGTGCGAGGAATGTGCAGGAGCATTGTCGTGATGGATGGACCAATTTCCTGTTGACCACAAATCCAGTCTCTTGCGCCGCACAGCATCACGTAGGCAACGGAGGACATCCCTGTAGTACTCTTTGGTGATTGTTTGATCCTGTGGTGCGTACTCGTGGTGTACTACACCGCGGGAGTCAAAGAAAGCAGTCAGCATCACTTTGACGTTGCTGAGCACTTGGCGTTCCTTCTTTGGTCTTGGTGACGTGGAATGCTTCCACTGCGACGACTGGGATTTGGTTTCCGGGTCGTACCCGTACACCCAAGACTCGTCACCAGTGATTATGATGTTCATGAAGTCGGGGCCACTGTTTGTGGAATCCAGCATGTCCTGTGAGACTTCAACACAAAGTTGCTTTTGCTCCACTGTGAGCAGCTTCGGCACGAATTTCGCCGCAGCTCTCTTCATGGCCAAATCTTCGGTCATAATGGAATGTGCAGAAAAAGTGCTGATGCCCACCTCTTCCGCAATTTCTCGAATAGTCACACGACGGTCCCGCATCACAGCATTCACTTCGGCAATGACCTGGTCATTTCGGCATGTTGATGGCTGACCGGAGCGTGGCTCGCTCTCCACCGATGTGCGGCCGTCTTTAAACCGGTTGTACCACTCCTTAATCTGTGTGCTGCTCATAGAATCGTCACCGAAAGCTGTCTGAATCTTCCGAATGGTTTCCACTTGGCTGTCGCCCAGTTTCTGGCGAAATTTGATGCAGTAGCGCTGATCCGGTTGCTCCGTAATTTTCCTTGCAAGAAAAACGACGAGAGCACTGCGCACTACCTCACTCAAACGCTGCGTCCCAGCGACTGACGCTATCGGCAGGCGGGAAAAAATTCGCGCATGCGCACGGTTCAAGGTCGGCTGATGCAAGTGCGCTTGTTTCATATCCATGAGGTGTTCGCAAAAAAAAATAAGGTCGGATACTTTTCTAACAGACCTCGTAAGAGTCCACTTTTGGAAATCAGTCTGTGCAATACAACTGGTTATTAATTCAGCACAAGATGAATTATTTAGCCGATAAGCATATTTCACTTATCTCTATTCCTACTTACCGCCACAAATCATGGTTCACTAAAACTTTGAAAACACTTAAGAAACAAAAAAAAAAAGCAGCTCTTTCATTCTGCGAAGTTAAAACCAAATGCCGACTCGTGGGACAGTTACTATCAAGCTGAGCAAGCATATCTAACAGCAGTTCGCCAATGCAAGCATTCTTTTTTCACTCGGACCTCCCCCGCATGATAACCTATAATCCTCGCAAATTCTGGCAGACCGTCAACCTGCAGCCTACTCATACTATCCACATTTATGATCATGGTGATATAAATCACCAAGCGCACATGCCCCTGTGGACTCCAGGACCTCGCTGTAACGCGCCCTCGAACTACCCTTGTCACGCCTGGGATCCAAAGAGGTCCCAGGAACAAGTGTACCAGCAGAGGTTTTTATTCAAATGCTATTGACCCTTTTATTCAAATGCTATTGACCCTGATCAAACATGGCGCTGCCATGTTTGATCACGTGGTGACGCGACCACTGCTTGCCCAATGCCTCCTTTACTAGATGTACAGTGGCTACTAGATGCCTGCCGCGTCGCTGCCGACCCTACTTCCTGTTGCGGAGGAAGTGACGATTACCGCTGGCGGTAATCAATTACCGCTGGCGGAGGGAGTGGCGATTACCTGTTGCGGAGGAAGTGACGCTCGACCAATTACGGACATGCATGCAGACGCGCAGTCGGTCGCTGCGAACTCGTGCGATCGCTGCATTGAAGCTTCATTTTGTTATGCACCATTTGGTTACACAGAAAGCACACTATAAGAACATATTTCACGTAGTCTGATCTCAGCAATTGCCTACCTTTCACGCAAGAAGCTGGTTCGGGGGACTCCATCTCGGCGACCGCGCGCAATGGGCATTCACTGTATGTATTAAAGAGATAGCGCCTGTAAACTATTCAGCGTTTTCTGTTTGCCCAAGATTATTATTTTGACAGTAAGAAACTTCCCTCGTTTGGAGAGTACTTGCAGAAATGGCCAGGAGGGCTCCTGCGTGGTGTTTTTATTGAGCGCCGACAGCCAAACCTACGAGGAGCGCGCCGCGTTATCCCTCATACTACGCAAGCGAGGCGCTTCCGACAGATGGCGACTCGGTAAGTACACGCCCCCAATAGCTTATCAGCTCCGAAAGCGCTTTTGCGTGTTCTCTGAAGCTGTGGCCAAAGCTGTGTGTCGTCCACCCAGTCACCGTCTACGATATCTCCTGAAACAAGTTTTCTAAGCCGCGCCGGCGTTGAGGAAAGCCAATGCCTTCTTTAGAAGATGCCTGCCGCATGAGCCGAGACGCTGGTTTCAACCCCTCTCTTTCCTCTCCTCCACCAGGGTCGGCTGCGAGCGCTAGCTGCGGCGGCCGCTCCAAACCTAAAACATGTGACCCTGCCTCCGAGATTACAGCGGCGTTTGTTGCAATCCCAGAGGCAGGACCCGCGGTCTCTCGTCAAGCCATCGCGTGTCCGCGCTCATCGAGTGTGATGTGTCACAGCGTGTACCAGCACGTCGGCAACATCAACTGGAAAAGGAGAGAGTGCCGGCTTGGCGGGCTAGGCCAGCTGCAGCAAGCGGCAGGATCAGGTTTAAATGAAGGGAGGGGGAAAGGTCACGCCCACGGCGGCAAGATAGCCGGGTCGAGGGATGCAGGCCCGCCTCGCACACGCACGCACCCACACGTGCGCTCGCTTCGCATTCCGTCGCGGCGGAGAAGGTGCTTCCGGTTGCTGCTCGCGCAAAAATGACAAAATTTGGGGCGAAATCTCTAGGTTGTTGGAGGGGAAAATTCGTTATATCGAGGGGGTCTCCCGCTGCCACTTCGTTATGTAGAGGTCTCAAATACATGTGCTTCTATGGAGTAACGGCGGGGAATAGAAAAACTTCGTTATATCCAGGAATTCGTTATAAGCAGGTTTAACTGTAGTCGAGCGGATTTAAATCGGGAGAACTAGGAGACCACAAGTTGGGAGTGACGTGGTCGTAGAAGTTGTCAGCCAGCCACTATCCTGGGTGACGCAGGCAGTGTGGGCGGAGCCGAATCTTGCTGAAAGACATAATGTCTTCCTTTCGAAACAGTCCCTCCAGGGCTTTACAATGGTGGCAAGCACCTCCACGTACGCGGCAGCATTAACGTGGAGTCCTTCTGCAAAAATGTGTGGCAGCATGACATCACCCTGGCTAACACCATCACAGACGATGGAAATTTTGTGTGCATCACTGTAGGCACCTCATCAGCGCTAGCGCAAAGCCACCTGTCATTACGGCGGTTAACTGTTTGGTCTTGGTCAAAGTTCTTTTCATCTGAAAAAAAAACCAGAGCATTCCAGGCTCCTCAGGCCTCTTCAGCTTGCTCAGCAAGCGCTTGGACCGGAGCAGACGATTCTCCCGAGTTTTATCGGACATGAATTGCCCCCTCCTCATGACATAGGAATGGTACCTCAAGTCCTCTTGCACAGCGAGCCTGACGGTCGACTCTGCGACTTGGAGCTCCTTTGCAATGGCTCGCATTGACTTCTCTGGGTCGCCACTCACGATGATTGCAGCCGCCGGAGAAAATCAGGGGTTCCGACGACGTCTGACCGCTGACTGTGCTTTTTCATTTTAACCACAGATGCCATGTCACCACCAGAACAGATCTGTTCTGTCCGCACCTTGTAAACGAAAGATTTCCAAGTCACTGTGGTGTGCAGCCAGGGCGACGAGGACTGCATGGCATTTCATTTCCTGTGTCAACCTGTATGCTTCCATCTTTGAACAAACTGCGCAGTATGAATGATAAGGGCCCAACCAACAAGAAGCAGCACGCCTAGATAGATATGAGTCTGCTCCAAGGCAGGCATGTATTTGTCACTGCAATGTGTCAGCTGTGTCCTGCTCTTAAAGGATGTAAGTGCTTTAGAGCAAGGGTCATATTTCGTAAATATTGCTTTTGACTGTTTGTTATACTTATTCTTCGTGCTTGTGTCTCATACCTCTGTGACGTTGAGCCCATGGCTTAATGTGAGCCATTGATGAAGGAAAAAAAGAATGGAACATGAAAAGAATCATTATTTCTTTCCCAATCCCGGCATTTTTCTTTCCAAATCCCAGACCTGGCATTTGAGCAAGCTTTCCGAACAGCTTCAAGCAGCAGTTGCAGCTAAATGAGAAATGCCAAGCTCATGTGGTGTGTCATGAGTGGAGTTCTGTGATTCATGCATGTCAGCAAATCATGCATGCATGTCTTATTTACATGGCAGTTTCTATATTGTCATCTGGCACACTAACCATTTTATAACATTGTTGGCAATAATGGCGGCAGTGTGCTATTTTTGGCTCCCGCTGCACCATGCATTCGAGGGCTTAAGCAATTTCATTGGAAAAGTTTCATGTGTAATGAACATTTATATTGTGCATTGCAAACTCACTTGGACTGTTTTTGAACTCTATTTCTGATAATTAAATCGCTTGATAATGGATTATTCATCTCTCTACAGCGCCCCTCATCAGATGAGTCTTCTGATGTTGAGCACGAAAAGGATGTTGGTAGTTCTGGTTGCTCATGTCAGACACCACTTTTTGCTGCACCAGCTTTGAATTCTGGCTTGGAACCAATGCAACATAAGCTGTTGATTTTGTAGTGTAATACTGAGTTACTTTTCTCATGTTTGGTGGAACTCAACTGGTGAACAAGCTGCCCATTTCTCAAGTTCATTGCCTTGTAATGTCTGCTTTTTTATATGCATTTATTTCTGCCTTTGAGATTGGCGGCAATGAAAATTCGCCTGAAATGGGCTGAATGGAATGTATGCTTAGTGAAAGGCTGCGGTTCTGCTTCATTTCCTTTTGTCTGGAGTTGTGCTGCGTGTATAGCTCAAGCTTCCCCTGACATTCATGTGTTTGCAGAATAGGATCCATGTTTTTTCATAAAATCTCTTTGTTTCTGCTTCACTCCTTTATGCTTTATTTTTGCCTGGAGTAGTACTGCGTGGATTGCTTGTGCTTCCCATGACATTCACGGGTTTGAAGAATAGGACGTATGTTTTCTCATAAATGCTTCGGTTCTGCTTATCTCCTTTATGCTTTATTTTTCCCTGGAGCTGCACTGCTTAGGTAGTTCAAGGCTCTCATGACATGCATGTATTCATATTTTCACACAAGCTTTTATGCATTCTAATGCATATTCACTTGCTGCGCTCTATTGTAAATGAGGTTTTGTACTGACAGACCACAACAACTGTTTTAGGAAGGTGTGACATTGCAAGATATACATCATCACTTGCATCATCTGCTGTGGTGCCATTTCTCATGAACATTTCATTTAAATAATCAATTTGTATTTTATATTTTATTGCGATAGCAATTATATGGACACTTCAACCGGATTTCTGCCGTCGGCGTCGCCGTCAGGTTCCGTATAGATTCAAAATCGTCGCCGCGCGCCGTATGTGCAAGCGAAAGCGCGCGGGGGACGCGCGTATCACGGAGAGCGAACGCACGGCCGAAGCAAACGCGACCGTCACGCGAAAGGCCGTGGGGGGTATGGGAGGGAGGGAGGCGGGGCGACGCTGTGCTCCGGCACCAAAGGCGTATCTTGCAATCGGGCAGTAAGAGGAACTTGCCACTCAATCTCCCACGCGAAAGCAAGAAAGCGGGAAGGCAGTGCGGGGAGGAAGGAGGGGGGGGGGGGGGGGGCGCAGCTTCTACTCTGCCAACAACTCCGTTCGTACTTTGCCCGGCTGTGGCCATCGCCCGCACGGTCTCTTATCTCCACATGGCTCTGACCTTTGTATGCGCTGTGCATCCGCCGGCTCAGTTTCCTTTGAAGCGATAGACCGCACGAACCTTGCCCGCTGCGGTGGCTGTGATTGCTGCCAGCGTTTTGACAGTCGTTGTCTGCAGTCATTCAGTGTGATCTATTCATGTTTGCTTGTGCGCGCTGACACCCACGCTTGTTAATTTCAGTTAGTAGCGGATGTGTCCAAGCTTATGCAGCCGATAAAACTATTATCCCTACTCCGAATAGCTCTCTACTAATTTGCTATCGCAATTGATGCTTCGCCTTTCGGGCGAAACTGCAACTTTTTTTAGATATTAATAACAACCTATATTTATACAGGCAGGACCCCAGAAACATTTCAAGGATTACAGCAGAGTCTGTTAACGTATGGGACTATCAAGAAACTACAAGCTAAATAAAATAAATACTGATACTAGCATTATAATTTTGAGCACAGATTGAGTTAACAAATATGTGTGAAAAAATTATTCGTTAACATAGTTTTGTAAGGTGAATAGGTGAAACTGAACAAGCTGTTTGATTTGTGTAAGTATTGATGTCGAATACCTGAGAGGCTTGTCATATTTCTGTATGTTACAAATTCAACAATGCTTGTGTGAGTTATGATTGTTTGTACTGCCCTCTTTAATACTGTTAATTTGAACACTGCCCAACAAGGAGTGAGTCCTGTGTCAGTCATCACCTTACAGGTTTCGCTAGTTTTTTATTGTAGACGGGAACTGTGTGGCCTAGGAGGTGCAGATGCTTCATGCATGCTTATTTGCTTTATTTTGTCTATTGAGTGGCTTGCATGACTGCATGCACAATGCCTGCATGCTTTGATTGAGGAACATATATAGCTACATATTTGCTTTTGCGCCGTGAAGCTATATACACAGGGTGTTTTAGAAAGTGTGTTTGAAACTCCTTAAAAATGGTATGACACGGTAAATCATTTCCTTAGGATTGCTTTTGCCATAGAGGCACGCATCTTTAAATAATTCGAGGCAGTAACTAAACAAGTGATTGTGCAAGTTATAACTTTTTAACCAAGAGCTAGACATGTGATCCTAATGCAAAACTTAAATCCCACCCTGTAGAGTTCATAGCCATATTCAATATTCAATGCAAAACCTTGACACTGCTCATTCCTGTAGCCTAACGAATTCTAAGCAATTGTACCGAGAAAGCCAAAACCTATTGCAGATGAACGATCCATGGCAGAGGATAAGTCATTTGTAACGGTGTCATTTTTAAAGCTGTGTTTTAAAGGGAAACTTTTGGCTAGTTCATATATTCATGAGGGAACAGCTCTAAAGACACAGACACATGTGAAGAACATGGATACCTGTGGCGCACCGACGGGGGGGGGATTCGGGGGTTGTAACCCCCCCCTGAGGCCGACTTAACTCCCCCTTTGTTTAACCCATTTTCTTTCCTACGCATTTGAGTACTGCAACTAAGATGTAGACGCCAATCGTCTGCACACTCGCAAAAAGCGCATTTTTTTGACAATTTCCCGTGAAGAAATTGAAATTAGTGCTGTTATATGGTATTGGCAAACTGTCAACCCCCCCCCCCCCCCCTGGCAGAGATCCTGGGTGCGCTACTGATGGATGGACATATTGTTTCCGCTAATGTGCAATCAGTGCAACATGTCATTTTTCATGTGCCTTCACCTGTGTACATTCTTTAGTGCTGTTATCGCCTGAATATGCCAGATTGCCCTAATTGTCTCGAGATTTTTGCTTTTACAAGCTATACTCTTGTCAATAGGAAAATTCATTGTTACTTTGAGCTAGTGCACTTTACCATTAGTGCCAGTCGGAGGCTGACATGTGGATAGTTTAGTAACAT